>NC_083472.1:14847500-15147500 GCF_030014155.1 Tachysurus vachellii
CTTTTCGGATCAAATAAGACATGATTTAATGGGGTGGTTATTGATTTGTATGCTCGTTTGGAAACAACGATGAGGGAGTGTCCTTGTTTACCTGTGCAGAGCTGTAGTGCATATATCATAGTGTGGGGCATGGAGGCAGTGACTCAGCACTGCAAAGCAGTTTGAAGTGAAACACCTATTTAGGTCTTTGAGAAGATAGACAGCTTGATTGTATATTATCAAATCATGTCCTGTTCTATATATACAGTATATAGGCATGGTTATCAATGGGAAGCTAACATTTCAGTTTGCTGGAAGGATTTTGCGCGATTGAGACAGCCCTTAAAATAGCTTTCTTCCTGATCAGTGCCCTGACTAATAAATCAGAAAGCTGACTGAGATGCACTCCAAAACAAGCAACATGTCATGTCTTGTGGCACAAACAGGGTTGAGGTACACCTGACTGTGGAACTGGTAATATATAAAACAAATGAAATGTCAGGATCTTGCAATCTCATACAGATGTGAAGAATATGAGAGATTGCTGTTACATGCATTGTGTGACTAGCACTTGTCAGCTATTCCTGCAGTTCCTTTAATGTTGCTATAGGTTTCTTGATACTCTCCTGCTTATTATTTGTGTCTTAATCTTGCATCAATTTTTGAGGGATAACCTGTTCTTCTTCAAGGTCTTGATAAATCTAATGTTTTGAAAATTCATTTCTACAATGAGTTCCTGTAATTAAGATCTAATATGAGTTACATCAAACCCACATCAGGGGTGTAAAGACTTTTTGTATCCACTGTGTGTGCATGTGTAAGTGTACAGTGTTATATCTGCGTAATTGATAGATTAGCAGATGCTTGTTAATTTCTTATAGCTTTCTCAAACTGAGAAGAAAATAACAAAACATCCGAGCCTTTCCATGTCATTAGAATATTTTCTCATCCACAGTGGCAGGTCTTTACTTGTAAAGCTGTTTTGGACTGCAGCAGGCATTTTCTTTGCAATACATAATGTGCTTAATCTGATTGACTCATCTTTGTCTGTGGCATTTAAAGACTAATAAAAAGATTTTTGATGGCGCTTACTTAACCCTTAGGTGTTAAGCTAATAAACCTTTGCAGTGTGCATGTTGGCCTGTTTGTCATTAGGGTCTAAACTTTTTATAATCCACTACACATACTCAATCACACACACATACACAAACACACACTTGATGTGCCTTAGTTCTCACGAAGCTCCACCACAGACCCCTAGCTGACAAACAGTTAATTTCTTTATGCATGTTCTTATACTTGTTTATCTTCATTTATGTGAAAATAAACAAGTGTATGAACATGCACAAAGAAATTAACATGCACATGTAAATATAAAGTGGCTCTGTCTGTCTAAATATTTAAATTGCTTATACAGTTCTCAATTTAGACCGAAAGCCTTCTTTGTGGCCTCTTCTATATGCTATGAAGCCACACCCTATCTTTTATGTTTGTGATACCTGTCCCATTTTCATTGCTGGATGAGTGTAAATGGAGAAGGGACAAAGTATTTCAGTGGATATAATGCACACAGAGTCATTTTACTATAGGTTCTTGAAAAAAATCTGAAATTATCACTAAAATTATTAAACACTCCCACCTTGTAAAAGTGAGACTTATGTTTTGTTGCATTGTGCAAGGATTGTTGTCTGCTGGGGTCAGATATTTACCCCATTCTTCCCTCCCCCACCAGGTTTCCCAGCCAATCGAAACAACCCCCACAGCTCACCTGAAGGGATTTGCTTTTATGGCCCGCCCTGTCTGATGATTGGCTAGGTAAAATATTCTGCTTCACAGCTCAATGTCTTAGTGGTTACTTACACACTGACACAAAGTGAGAGACAGAGAGCCAATTGCTGCACCATACTGCTCTGACAAAAAGAGGAATTACTTCGGAGCCATTGCTCACTATTTTCCAATTTCATTTTAACTTTAACTCTTGTTTATGTCAGTGGGATAGGCAGAAGGCCATTCAGTGTTCGCTACCTTCAGAATGCTTTTCTGGTTGCTCTAGACAGACCCCACCCTTGGGTATTTTTTCTGCCAACTGTTTTTTTTTCTCTCTCAGTTTTGTCGTATTTCAGATCTGACAGATCCTCCACCATGAACATGGAACGTGGCAAATAAAAACAGTTTTGCTGAGGTTAGTGATAAAAATCAAACTTTTTTTAATGCAAATATGTAGTTTTACTGATCTGTATCATACATTACTATGGAAATTATTGGGATTAAAACAACTAAAAGATGGGTAAGTGAGGTTACTAAATACTTTTTACCTTTACATTAATGTAGCATTTTATGAAAAAATTGTGAGAAACAGAACACCAACATAACTGGTGATTCTTTTCTATCTATTTATCATTTAAGGTTTGCTTTTTGTCACATGTAAAAAGCCCCATTGCCTTATATGGGTTGCTCAAGCATGGCAGAGAATCATGTTCTGCAAGCCTGTTGACCAATCCCATGTGACAGTTAGAATGACTGGTTGTGTGAACACTTCACAATTCTCTTTCATCTTGGTGCCTAGAATCTACTAATTGCAAACTATATTGACCGTGTAATGTCAAATAAAATAAAAAGCATAATTGCCTTATGTGACCTTTGGTCAAGTATTGTGATGCTTTCTGTTGTTATAGTTGTTTTCCTCAGTCTCATAGTCCCCCAGATTTAGCTTATCAGGTCAATACCTATTAAATGGAGAATTGGTTAAATATTGTTTTTCCTATTGTGCTGAGATCATCAGGTTCCCTATTAGATACAAAGCCATGTGATATGTAACTTATTTTTTACAGGCCCCTATTAACACAAATAGATTAATTTGGTTTTGCTTCAACTTGCATAACCTGTTCTTCTGTGGATGGTTGGAATCAGTTCAGTTCACTTCACTGTCTTTGCACACAGGTATATATTCATATACATTGTACATGTACATGAATGTGAAATTGTACATTTATATAAAAGAAATTGCCAATTGCCTAGAAACTCTTATAGGGACTGATTCTACTTTATCATTGAAAAACCTTTGTTTAAGTTGTATTGAAAAGTGGACAACGTTTTCCAATTCATGTTCTAGGTATACAAATGTATAACATAAATATGAAATTAAAGATTTGATTACACTAGCAAGGGCTATCCCATGTCTAGGTCACATGGGGTATAGGTTTAACAAGCAGTGGTATATTCAGCTTTGTTTATCTTTTGTATTTTATTAAACTAACTCCAATAACTTCAGAAGTCCTCCTGGCCACAGCTCTTTAACTATGTCCCCCACCTTTTCTTGTGAAATTTGTCTTGTAAATTAGCTGCAGTACCTAGAATCAGGCAGCAGCACAACACAAATCCTACAGTTGAAAATGGCTTTGCTTAGTGTTTCACTTTGAGGCTGAGTTTCTGTCATGGTAGGCAGTGTAAGGTTGGTTCCTCACACAATACACCATCAACAAGTCCCTGCCTGTAATGGGATCATTAGGCTATGTTAAGCAGGAGGGAAGGGTTTTACACTGCTCCATCTGGCCTAGCATGACAAAACACTATTGCTGAATGTTTGGATTTTAATAACTGGTGATTTAGTGAATATGCAGAACAATATGCAGATTTAAATTAAACACATCTTTAATTATGACTTGACTTATGACTTTAAGTATGATTTGGAATAGAGTTGGGAGAGTGATAAATAAAATGAAATACTTGAAAAATTACATTACTACATAATATGTTAACAGTTCCCCTGTAATGTCTACTTTACTGCATTGAGGTTATAGTTGTCAGGCAGTCTGGCTGTGTCATTTTGTAAACTCCCTTTTGTGTGCATTCTTCTTGTGTCTGGAGGCGATTTGCATCGCATTTCCATAATGTTCCCCCTCAGTTTCATTGAGCAATGCACATTGTCAGTGTTGCAACTGTCTTAACTCTGAACACTAAATGATTCTAAGCTCAGACTGGCATACCTCTAGAGTACAAGAGGAAGGTACCCCCTGCCCAGTAACAATGTATTTTATTAGACATATTAGATTTTTTTTGCAACAGCTCAGCATATATCCATTTACCTGGTTTTGTGACCTGTTTAGTTTGCAAAAAAATTTCAAGTTAAAAAAAATGTATAATCTTAGACGTTACATACTATTTTGAGGGCCTTGTTGCAATTCAATTTTGGTAAGAACTTACCCTATTCTTAGCCACATGCTGACCTTTACAGCATGGTTGGTAGTTTGTGGCACTCCTGTAGGCCAATAAATGATCCTGATCATTGCCCTAGCAGACTCGGCGAGGGCAGAGGGAGTTTATTGTTTAAATAACTGGCCACAGCCTTTGATAACACTTCAGATTAATGCAACATAGGGGTGGTGGAATAGGTGTGGTCAGGGATAAGCTTGGCACCATTAGAAGGGCATAGGCTAATGTGAAAAGTGTGCATGCTTTCCAGGACTCAGGATAAGGCCTGATAAAATGTGTTTTAAGACACTTCTAACTTTAAAACGCTTTCCTGAATGAGAAACACTACCTTGTAGTGTTGTAAAATGAAGCAGAGTTTTTAGTTGTACAGTTGCACATTTACTCATCAATTTCAGTGAGCTTGACAATCTATGAGGGACATGTCAAAATATAGCTGACATGTTAGACCACTTCCGGTGTAACCACACTGCTTTGATAGTTTATGCAGTATTTTATGAAAATATCACAGTCTAATTTTTCATTTACCATTTTACTTAATAATTCAAATGTTATTGCAAACTCTTTTTAAACTCTCTTATTTTATGTGTAAATAGGTGTTGTCAAACCTGTGTATTGGCATGAAAAACATGTACTGGCATGGAAAAACAAATTGCTAAACAAACCTTTTCATTCAATATTAATGAAATATTTACTGCACCAGATCCTACAGCCCAAAGATGACATGCTCCCATTTGTAGAGTGCAATAATATTTACTGCATTTAACAATTTAATTGAGTTTCAGTCTTGGATAGTTACAGCAGGAGTCTTGGCTCTAATCCAGAGGCTGTACTTTACCTGCAGGTGCATGTGTATGGTTGATTTTAAAAAGTCTCTTTTGCAAGTGCAACCATGTTGTCATTCCTATGTAACATTCAAGGACTAAACCTTAGTTCTCACATAACAAAAGTCAAACCCATTACTAAACATATATAAAAGGTGTTAAACTGAATCAGGCTTTTATTATTTAATGAAACGCTCAAGCTTTGACATAGATTTTAGATAGATACACACTTTATCCACTAGTACATATGCTGAGAGTCTATTGTATATTCATTAAAAATTAATTTATCTAGCCCTTAATGTTTTTGGTTTAAAGTGAACTGAAGAGATGTTATTTTTTTTAAAAAACCGAAAGAATGTGAAATCTAGTTTTGCAAAATGATGTTTGACATTGACATGTGAGACTTTTGGTTAAACTAGTGCTCTATGACATTGTGTTAGATTGTTGATTTGAGTAAATGATATGTTGTACTAAGCTGAGCATCCCTTCTCAAATATTGACCTGCTCCTAACCCCCATCACCAAAGAAAAGAATATTCAGACATGCCCTCCCCTGAATGGCCTTTGAAAATGATTTGTCAAAATGCACCCTTTTTGTAAATTTTTATATTATGTAATTATTTTGAGTAGCATGGCTTAATGTTTTATTAGCTTCAATAACTTGACAGGAGAGTGTGCTTTACTGTTCCAGTATTTGTCACTGATTATTTTTAGAGCTGTCTCTTTCTGAGTAGCTTTATTAAAAGCACAGGTGATGCCTATATCTAATTTCTCTTGCTCATTTTTCATCCATGCACTTTGAGTTATGGTGGTAGTTAAGTAGTGTAATAATGAAAATCTTATCTCATCTATCTTATCATAATGCTATGTAAAAACAATAAAAATGTGTCATCAAATATAGTACAAGCCTCACTAAGAATCACTGTATTGGGTGGTCTTGTGTATTTTTGAGTACAGTGCAAATATTTGTGTTTATATCATGACTGGTTTGACTTCAACAGGGGTCTGTGATATGACCTTTCTTTTTTATTTCTGTTGTTGTTGGCACAACAAGAAAGGTCTTATGAAACAAATATGAATTTAACAAAATCTATGATTACATTTAGTCTACTCTCATAAGAATCATCTGTGCTGATTCTTTAGAATGAAAACTCAAAGCAAGTTTTTCTTTACATTTGTAATTTCAGTGCAATGCATGTTTATCATATTGGCCTAATAATATCAACCCAATATCATTTTATGTAAGTTTTTAGTAGGGTGCCAGGTTTGATTAAAGAAAATGCAAAAGCTTGGGTCTTTTAATGAATTTATTATATAATGATGGATTTGAGAAGAGACTTACTTAGACTTACTTAATACGTAGTATTTCAGGAATGGGGCATCCAAAAAATACATTTATACATATATTCCTCGACCCAAATGTAACTGATCCCCCAGCAGTAAGTTTGAGTTTTTCCTTTTACCCAAAAGGCAAATGTAAAAGAAGGAAAATTTTTCCAATTTTTGAACTACACCTGCTTTCTTCCCTCCCTTGCTTCCTAATGCCTTCCTCTATGACAGTGAGGACATGTAAAAGGAAAGAAATGAAAACAAGATGAATGTAGAACAAAAATAATTTATTGGTAAAAATATTGAATTTGATATAGTTGTATCATTGAATATAATGAGTATTTTGGGGGAGATTTTTTATTTACAGCATATATACTGTAAACCTATATCACGTGCTACAATAAATGATAATATACATGGCATGTCCTAACCGTTGGCTGATTTTCAGATCACAGACATGCTGAACTGTCTTCCTTAAACTTATCCTGCATTAGCTAAATTATCTTCAGATCCAGTGCAAAACTTAGTGCGTACAGATCAGGCACCAAACATATTTGACTGCAACAAATAATTACAGACAAATCAATGAATGAATTAAAAAATGTTTTTTTTTTTTTTTTTGCTGTCAAGCTTCTTAACCTCAATAGATGTACTTTGTCAGTAGATTTACAATGTGTTGTGGCACCCATAAAATCTGTTTTCTTGCAGGAATTAAGGTTTTAGATTTCTATATTGTTAAGTAGCTTCAGCCATCTGAAAACACGGAACAAAATCTGGTTTTATGACACAACTACATGAATATATGTAATGCTTGGGGACACAGTAACCCTCTGTCTAGTCTACCTAAGCAAGAATAACCCTGGTACAAGATACAGCCTACATGAGTGAGCAGCTGTTGAGGAAACATCCTGTTGTGTGTACCTGTAAAAGCTAAGGAGACCTGAGTATTGTTAGCACACATTTTTCTCTGTCTAGTTTATTGTTTGGCTTAGGCAAGCTTGCTCTAAGTCTGTTGGCTATTTTTAATTGCAGGAAATTGTGGGCTGAAAGTTGATAAGTTGGACCTCATCTCATAAAAACTGATGAGAGCAAGAATATAAAAGAAAATATTCAGTCTGCTGTAACAAGTTGTAAGGAAACAGAGGGTTGTCCTGTCGAACACAGGCCGAACAAACAAATCCGAAACAGAAAGCACAATCAAAATCCAGGAAAACAAGCACAGTTCAAAAGCCAGGCAAATACAATCTGCGGGGCATATAAATCCAAAATCAGAAGACAAAGCAGGGAAATAACTGGTACATGTGGCAATGGTTTGGTACACAGAATAAATAGACAATGAATAAACAAACAGCTTGGTATGATAGCAAAACTAATGATACTTCGCTCAATGGTGACGTGGACCCTGGCTTAAATGTCCGTTTTACCGAAGGTAAGCAAGTAACCTGGAAGTGGTTAGTACTCTAGTGATTGCTCCCTCTGGTGTGTAGAGTGGGATTGCTGTATCCCTTACACAAGTACTTTGCTTGCAAAAGTTGATTAAGTATATTGTACTTGATAAAATACATTCTGCATTTTGCAGGCAGCATTAGCTTCTCTGAAACCACCCAATAGAGGTGATTTCTTTAAAAGTATTCCATAGACCAGGGGTCGGCAACCCGCGGCTTTCATCCCTCTGCTGCGGCTCCCTGTAGATTTGGAAAATAAATATTTAATTAAATTTTTTAATTTTTTAGTTAGTTAGTTTTCTAAAAAATGTAATTCTAAATTCTAAGATTATGATGCTCTTGTAACATTAAGATAAACCATGTTTAATTTGTTAACTGCCGACACACAGAAGCAGGCGATATTTTTGGTTTACTGCAGCCGGCAAGTTAAAATTTTGATGTCATGAATACGAAGAGGACTCAATTTGACATTGCACATTTTATTTGAAAGTAACCTTCAACCCAGCATCTTTTTTGTTAAGGTTAGTTCAAACTGTTCAAAATATTTTTGTTTGCTTGCAGAAATAAAGTTTTGTTTACTCATTTCATTCATTTCATAGCAGTTCATTCATTTCATAAATGCAACACACTACAGTTTTTTCTATACTTTCCATAAAGGTAAAAAACGATATATGCAGTGTTATCTTCATTTTAGTCCAAATGGCTCTTTGAGTGTTTTAAGGTTGCCGACCCCTGCCATAGACATTTAAATTTGATGTTTACCTCCTTTATACCTCAGGCATTGATGGTAGTTCAATTTGTTATATGTAAGAATCAAAGGTCTAGAATACATTGTTGTTTTTGTTGTAGCTGGAATACATGGGTGTGCGGCAAGCATGTTTTGCTGGCATATACACATTGCCTTCTCTCCTCTCCTTCAGTAGACATATGCTGTAACATGTTGGTATTGGTATGACAAACACATGGGCGAGTCAAGATGGTGGAGGAGGCGCTCTTTTACAATAGCACATTTGCTGCCTGCAGACACAGAACATGGCAAATAAAACCCGAGGACTTTGTACATGGCTTTGCAATGTATATTCTAGGTATTTCTATAAAAAATTGTGTACTGCTTATACATTCTACATATCTCTAAGAGTAGTTTAGTGAATATGAAATGTGGTTAATTGATTACAAATTAAATAATAATTGTCTGCAGTTTTATTCAACACAGTACAATACTATGGTATGACATTAATTAGATAAAAACAAGGAATGGCAAATAATAAACATCAATAAATTCAAGTATGTTTTTCAGCTTTTATCTGAAGTCTGAGTAGAGCTCTAATAGTTTGTTCCTCTTGTTCTGTTATACAATGTCTGATTTTTATTTTTATTTTTTTTCACTGAAGAAAAAACATATTCTTTAGACCGAGATAGCTCAGCTATTTTTGAGATTGCCTTGTCATTGTCTTCTTGATTTAAGTAGCTAAGACTAAAGTTTATCAAGAAAAGTAAGAAAAAATTAACTTCAAATTATTTAACTAATATACAGATATTAGCAAGTTATATTACAATATAACCGACTGCAAAGGAAAAAAATCTTCATTTTAAGTATGCTACGTATCAGTTCACAGTTATTATAAGTTTTATTTTGTGTAGTGGTACTAGTAATATAATCATTTGCAGTCTCACATGTCCCAAATATATCTTGTGTTTCAATCAAATAGGAGAACACATCTTTACAGCCTTCTGCAACAGTTTCCTGTCTTGTTTTCACAACTTGGGTAGTTCTTCCTATCTGTGGCATGTGGCCTGTTGCCACATAGTAGAAATAGATCACTGTGAATGTTGCTAAGCCTGTTTCTTTAGAACACAGCTCTCACTTATCGAGTTCATAGTTTCAGAGTTGACGGTTGAGTCTCTGCTGGTAAGACATCTTATCTACTAACATTTCAAAACTATGGAAAAATTAAATCCATTCAATAATTAATATTTTGTAAAAGTTCATGAGGACAGTGCACCATTTAGAGGAAGTAGCTGAATGTTATGGAGCAAAAGATCTAAGCACTCACTGAGATGTGAGAGAGAGGAAGTGAGTAGTGGTGCACCATGCTCTGTTCCTTATCATCTGTTTCTCAGTACACAGTCTGTGAGATGCATGATGTATTCAGACTCAAAGCCTCCCAACCGTTCTTCATTGATTTACTTCATTATTGACTATGTTAATAGTACAAGAATACTAGAATGTATCTTTTACATTATAAAATATTCATTAGGCTGATGTTATGTGTAACAGGTGCACAATAAATGCATATCATAAATCTTTATTAAATAGTTTTAAATTATATTTAATAAGTGTTATCAGTATCAGTTTGCAGATGTTTACACTCCTGAAAAACTTTGAGACACATTTTTGTAATTTTTTTTGTTTTAAATCAATAAGGTTAGTTAGTGGTTCATTCCAATAGTCAAAATTTAAATATGCAAGTTCAAGCCAAAGCACCAAGCAAGTCTGCCTCCATGATCTATAGATATTCTCTATTTTCATGCATACTATGAGTATTGCTTATCACCACACATGCTATTTGATAGGAACAGGTAGTCATAAGAGTAGCTATGAGCACATTCAGTATTAACTGTGATTGAAGCCTCCAGAAAGGCAGCAGTGAGAAAGAAGTGTAGGAGAACTTTCCATTCTTATGCTAAGAGAGATGTGTTCTGCTGTCTGTGGTCTAACAGTCAGGAAGTAGCAATAAACCCATTGCACAGTGATGCATTTCCTGTCACTGCAAGATTCACAGGTCAGTTTGTGGCTGTACTCTTTCCTTTCAAAATCATCAGCATCTGTTTTAACTCCTTTTCTTTTTCTAGTACCTCATATGCAAGGCATATGTTATTGCTTACACTGGTTGAGTCATTTTTGTGTGATATGATTCATCTGAAAAGTTCATGTGCGTTAAATTGATGTTTGTATAAGTGGATAAGTAAACATTACAGCTCTTTTTCTTTGTGTGCAAATCTAACACATAAACAACTCTCTAATTTGGTGTGAAACTAACTTCCAAACTATGTGCTTTGACTTGCATGGAAGTGTAAAGGATCATTAAATTATGGTTAAACCTTTGTTATTTTTCATTTGTTAAAGCAAAGAGCAGAAAATGGCTGTTGTCAGTATTGTTATTAAGGATTTCACAGTTAATTAATTGTAATTAACAGTTAATAATTTACAAAAAAGTAAAAAACTACCATTCTTGCAAATGTACAACTATTGAACTGAGAATTGACAAATGTTTCAGAAATATATTTTAAAAAGACCCAGAAACTGAGAAAGCCTGAAAAATATTTAGGGAGAAGATTTTTGCATTATAATGTGAAATCACTGTTCAAGTTACTGGTTGAAGAGTTAAGAACAGAGTTTACCTTTCTAAGGTCAAATATTGGGTTACCGTATTAATATTTAGACTAACAATTAATTATCTTAACAAAAGAAGTTATGCTCATCTGACAGGAGCTAATGACCTCGTGAAAACGGCCTTGTTCTGCTATCACTAATGCTATAATAACATATATTTCTTTCTATGTGTTTTTTTGCTCTATACCTCTCTATGATTTGTAGTTTTCTCTTTCTAGTTCTTGTGTTCACCTTTTCCCTATTTGTCAGTAAACCTTATTCCGAGAAATGAATCTTGCCACTGCTTTTGTTGACTTATTAAGACTTCTGTCCATGCTGTCTCCTGTAAGATGTTGGAAGAGTGGTATAAATGTGTTGATATGAATGATGCTATTTGGATAGTATTTACATTCATGTGTCTCTTCTTTGGAAACATTCTTTGTGAAAAGGGAGTAGATTTTGGATTGGCAGTATTGCCTTTTTTGAGTCCTTTCCAGACTGGAAAGTTCTCTGTGCCTTCTGAAGACCTTTTTAGCTCTTTTAATCATTACCACATTGTCTGTTATTGTCCTCATCAACATAGTTTATTATGTTTGCCTCTATATCTTGATGCATGAATGGGCTTGTTTTCAAAGTAATAATTCAACTGGCAGGGTCAATCATGGTTTAGGTGTTTAGGCAATTTTTAATTAGCTTCTTTTAAAGTCAACAGCGAGCTTGGCAGAGTAAATTATTTGGTTAAGGCATGGAGTAAAATAAATTTGTACAAAAACGTGCCCTGTTTACTTGAGGGATCTGTACAGCTAACCTATAGAGACATCCAAGGGATGTACAAAATAACTAATTATTTCAACCTTTGGTTATTTCAAACACATTAAACTGCTGAATTGTCTCTGCTCATGTATGTTACTTTGACATTCTATAGTTTCTGTGTCTATTCATGTGGGCCCCACCCTGGAGAATGTTTGCTTACTAGAGTTCTGTGTATTGAGTAATAGATGGGCTGTCCCTCCCTCAGAATGACGTGCTGCATTGCATTTCATGGACTGAAACAAGGCTGCTCTCTGCAGCAATTTATAGGCTGCTGTCCAGAGGTCAAAAGCCACTCAGTATTTGCTACCTTTGCTCAGCCAATTCATTGTTAAGATAGCAAAGTGTATAATTATATTTGTACATGGTGCCACATCATCAATGTTGCCATTGAAGACACAGAGTGATCCACACAAACCCTCGTGAATTTATACAAATCAGAATCTTTTTAAAAATATTTTAATATGTCTGATAACATGCTTTCATTTGACAGCAGATGAACTTCAGATGGTGCAAGTGATGTTCTAAAACACATCAGAACACTTCTGAGTGTGAAGTGAACTCTTCTAATGCAGTTGTCACATTTGGATTCTGATATGCAATAGTGGCTAATGACTGCTGCCCTTGGTTTTTTCACTTCTGATTACTGGAAGAAAAAGAAAGAAGTGAAAGTGTGAAGTGTAACTATGTTAAATGATGCAGGTGGTTTGCGTTAAATGATGCAGGGCTAAACTGGTTCCAGTTTCTGATCTCCGGCTGAGGAGACTGCATGTGTGTGATTGATTTTCAAGGCTGTATTGAGTGGTCTAACGTAGATATAGAGGTGTGTATTGTGGGTGTTGGGCATTAACAGATAAATCAACCAATATTAAATTTAAACAAGATGATCTTTATAAACAAAAATTATAAATATCTTATTAAATGTTCTGTAATAACACTATACATAAATTCTATTTTGAACAAAGATACAATAAAGTACCAAATTGTTCACTTTTATGTTTGGTTGTGACAGTGGCAGGAGTTTTGTCTTACCGCCACAGTTGTGTATAATGCTGTTTATAGTGAATGTTTAATTCTGCAATCCAAAATGTAAGAGTGCTAAGATTTTCTTAAAAGCAGACTTTTCAAGTGTTTCTACTACAGTCAGATTTGGCTCCAGAGCAACACTGAGCAGTTAGTGTTTGAGTACAGTTTCACTCACTCTCACTCATTTTCTACCACTTATCCGAAATACCTCGGGTCACGGGGAGCCTGTGCCTATCTTAGGCGTCATTGGGCATCAAGGCAGGATACACCCTGGATGGAGTGCCAACCCATTGCAGGGCATACAGTTTCATTTTTGCACTTAATATCTGTGGAGAATTTTATACATGTGTGTGCTTTATCACTGGCTCATGAACTTAGACAGCTGTCATTAGATAATTTTTGAGCAAACATTAGTTATTCTGATGAGGCTTAATATTCAAGTGTCCCTCTGTCTTAAACTACCCGATCTCATCCTACTTTTTGCAGCAGATGATGCTTAATGTCACAAAATGAGGATAAGGTTTCATAATACCTATCCTAAAGCAGGCCACCCTCTGCTTCCACTGTCCCTCTATTAGCCAAGCTAAAAAAAAACCTGGGTTAATTTACATACCCACAAAGAACCCATTTTTCCTCTACCATTCCTGCAAACTTGCCTCACCTGTCCTTCTTACATTGGTTTAATTTTTTATGACATGCTGGCTCCTACCATTCTCCATATTACTTAGAAAGTTTTCAATTCATTTTTATTTGTATAGCATTTCTAAGAATGGACATTGTCTCAGAGCAGCTTTACAGGAGTATAGAAAAAAATGTTAGATTATAATTAAGTTACTACTTATCTCTAACATTTATCCTAATGAGCAAGCCTGTGGAAATGATGGCAAGGAAAAACTCTGAGATGATATGAGGAAGAAACCTTGAGAGGAATCAGGCTCAGAAATGGTACCCAATCCTCATTTGGGTTTTACCCTTGAAATGTGAATCAGAATGTATTGAGTGTTAAGTGTACTTTAGAAGCTGTGAAGACATGCCTGCCCAACTTCTTAAGAATGGAGTACTGCAGATTCACACTCAGGGCAGTCTCAAAGGGTGGATGAAATGTTTCATCCACAGGGCCTGCCCACCCATTTTACATGTGCGGTGGTGACTCAATAGTTAAGTCTCTGGTTACTTTTGAGCTTTTGTGCAAGGCTCTTTTCCCTTAATTTCAGGCATGTTGTGTCTTGCCTGACCCTGCACTCTGACTGCAACAAACTGGGAAATGTGAAAAGAAAGTATTTCACTGTGGCAAAATGTATGTGTTAGAATCCAAGTCTGCTTCTTCTTATGTGTTACACTCATGGCAGCAGGGCACATTCTGTAAGTGCCTTTATTTTGCGTAAAAGAATATGGAGGCCATTGCCCGCTATAGCATTGATATAGCAGTAGGATGACTAGGTGCACTGGCTTGCCCCTAGGTGTGAATGACTTTGTGAGCATGTGTGCATGGTCGACTGGCATCCCAAAAAGTGTTCCCAGGATAGGCTTCAGATGCACTGCAACCCAGACCGGGATTAAATGGTTATTGAATATGAAATCTTAAATAATCTTAAATCAGAAAATAAATCAATGTGAGGAAGCTGTGAAAGGGTTCTTTATGATTTAAGTTTTTGCCTGATAATCAGGATATGTATAAACATGACTTGAATAATATCTTTTCTGGTGGACCATAATGGATGCATTACTGGGAAGCAAGGGCACATTTTTTGACAATCTTTAAAATGTGAGATCTGTCTAGCATTATTGAGGCATCTAAGTTTTCTGTGAAAAAGAGAATATGGACAGGAAGCTGGAACTTGGCAATTCCAGCAAGCTTTGTCCTTTTGCTTGTTCTTGAGTTGGTCTACCAAAGCCTTTTTCGTTTGGAGATGAGTGATAATGCCTATTTACTAACATGGCCTTAATGTGATTTCTTCTGTCCTTCTCTCTCCATTTTTTTTGAAGGTGTAGATGCTTTGGATTGAGCCACAAAAGAAAGAAAAAGAGTGCGGACCAGAACGGAAAGGAACCCTTATATATTAGCACCTCTTATTCTGTGAAAGTTTATAAAATTTCTTCAGCTGTGTTGCATGGTGAGCTGTCTGCCTTGAAGCTCTTCCTGTGTTGAAGGGTGTGGTGCAAAGCAGTGTGCGTGCGCATGCGGCAAGTCTCTGGAGAGGCAGGAGAGTGCCCATCAGTCTTCTGAGTCTGCCCACTGTCCGCTGTTGCACCATGACCACTGCAGTCCAGCCCAATGAGCTTGTCTTTGAATTTGCCAGCAACGGAATGGATGAAATCAGCCAGGTACCCAGTGTCATACAAAATCTTATATCTACTATAACAGTGTGTGTCTGTGTGTATTGATATATAACACTTGAGAGATATATATATATCATCTCCTGTGTGTGTGTGTGTGTGTGTGTGTGTGTGTGTGTGTGTATATATGTGTGTATGTGTGTGTGTGTGTTTTTATATATATGTATAAAATAACCAAGGCACTTTAACTAAAACCTTTATTTTGTAGAAAAAACGATCAAAATTAGAGAACAGCAATAACTGTAGCATGGAGAAAGAAAGTAAAATTTCTAAAGTTTACAACAGTCAACAAGTAGTAGGAGGTGTACAGGCCCTTGTTTTGAATGACTTCAGCACATCTGTGCCCACAGGACATCACTAGTCTCTCACACTGCTCTGGTGTGAATTTGGTCCATTCTTCCTCCAGTCTCTTCCATAGTTCCATAGACTGTAGTGGGTTTTTTGGACATAACCTTGTCGCCAAGGATTTTCCAGAGGTTTTCTATTGGGTTTAGATCAGGACATGAAACTTGCTGGCTAATATGGTAATGAATGCATGGAAGGAGTCGTATGTCTGTAAAGGGTCTGTTTAAATTTTTTCTTCACTAATTTAATTCCTGCTGGAGAAAACATCCCCAAACCATGACACCTCCCCTCCACATTTTACTGACTTCTTTACACACATTGGGTTCAGTCTTTCCCCAGTTTGAAGACGAACATAATGAACATAATGCAATAAATAAAATTGCTTTCATCACTAAAGTGAACTTTGGACCAGTTCTCCTCTGTCCATACAACATGATTTCAGCAAAGGTTAGTCTAGCTTTTTGATTTTTATTGCTAATAAGAGGTTTGGTCACTGCAGAGTAGGCTTTTAGTCCAAATCCTCATAAACGTCGAGACACTGCATGCTGAGACAGAGCCTTACTCTGTTCAGCGCCGAACTGGTTAGCAATCCTAGCTGCATTGTTGAGCCAATTTTCTGCATTATACTGTCCTCTCTTGCATTAGTTGTTTGTGGATGACCAGGCTTCTTGGGGGATTGAATGAGTTTGTGATGTTGTAAAGTTGCAATATTCCAGAAATCACAGATTTGGAATGACCAACTTCTCTTGCTATGGCTGAAAGGTCATCCCTTTTCCTTCATCTTGGACACCCCGCTGCCGGAGGGTTTCAGTCACTTTAGAACGACTCACAATCTTGCAAAGTCAGCAAAAACTGGAATTTTAGGATGCCAGTTATAAATAGGGTTTGTACAATAATTAAAGAAGTTAGCACAGGTGCTAGATTAACACCAATAACTAGGAGGTATCGGAAAGTGTTCTCTAATTTTGATCATTTTTTTTTCAAATCTCATTGGACCTTTTTATTCTGTGCTTCAAAATATATGTAATTCATGAAATATGCTTAAAAAACTGTTCTTTTCCTCCCGTTTAAAAAATTTCAAATAGGACTAAGCAGGAAATTGCAGGTTGTTCTCTATTTGTGATCTCGACTATATACACTATATATTGTGTGCTCAAAAGTTTGCATACCCTTTTTTTTGTAAAAAAAAAAAAAAAAAATTAGAAATTAGATTTAGATTAGAAATTGTAAAACATTGCTATTTATTTGGAAAATATGACTAATAAGGCAATAAGACAGTGTAATAAGGTAGGTAAACTTTATAAAGCAGGAAAAGGATGTTAAAGGATATCTCATCGCTTGAAAATGCCAGTCAGTACTGTTCAAACTCTGATAAAGAGGCGGAAAATAAGAGGTTCTGTTGATACTAAGCCATGGTCAGGTAGTCCAAGAAAGATTTCTCTCAGTACTGCCATAAGAATTGTTCAGGACTCACAGAAAAACCCACAAACAACTTGGAGAGAAATACAGGCTACTCTGGAAAAAAGTGGTGGTGGTGTTTCATTGAGCACAATAAAGAGGTACTTGAACACAAATGACCTGCATAGTCGAGTTGCCAGGAGAAAGCCGTTACTGCGCCCATTCTACCAAACTTCATTACTTCATTAAACCAGTACATCTGTTAACCATTCTGAAATGAAATGGCTATGTATCGAATGTGTTTGTATATAGGTTTGGCTAGCCTGCATCTGGAACCTGATCTGAATGCATTCTGTTTACGTTTACATTTGCATCATGAGAGAGAGAGAGAGAGAGAGAGAGAGAGAGAGAGAGAGAAAGAGATAAGTGGTTCAAGTGCAGCAGTTCTCTATTCACTATATACAGTCCTGTGGCATACCGATTTCAGGCCTGACCAGCCTGACCTGTTGGCAGCAGAGTCACTGGGCGTGTTTCTGCTATTCTAAAGAAAGACACTCTCCCTATTCCTGCATTACTGCACTATTACACACTAATGTCGTTGAATTTGTCCTACTGGTGGGCCAGTGTTATTTAAAATAAGGCAATTTAATATGATGTATAAACTAATAGTTGTTAGCACATATTTTTTGTAGTTTTGATAGAAAAGGTACAGGTGCTTGTCCTGTCTCTAATCTTCAAAAATCAAATATTCACCACTGTATATCAAGACATCATGTAATGACTGTGAAATGTAAAGTGTCTGTTGAACCCAACTCAAGCTATAACTTGTCCATTCTATGTTGAATAAGCTAAACATACTGTAAATTAGGGGTGTGCAAAGCAGCCGGTATTTGTATCTGTATTTGTATTTGTTGAGGGGGAAAAGTATTTGTATTCGAGTAAAATTCAAAATAGGCGTAAAAATCCAGTTTTTTTGCGTTACACTTCTAATTTACGTTATAGTGTAAGTATTCTTTAATTATATTCATTATAATAATTATGGATATGCAATATTGGTTGATGTTTTTGAACATGTAACAAGGAATGTCTTGTGGGGGGGGTTGGCAGACAGTACCAGGAGAGATGCTTTAAGTGCATGTGATTATGCATAGCAGATGTTGACAGATGTTTGATATCTCTGCCTCTGCTGATTTGACTTTTGCACACATTACATATCACTTTGGTTTTATTTGCAGCACTGACTGTAAAATGCTTCCACACAGAACTTGAGCAAGTTTTTTTGGCTGGTGGAGGACCAAGAGATGGCTCAGCAGCAGCCACACTCTTTTCTATTTGGTTGCCCAAATCCATGTGAGGAGTCTCAACTAAGTTAATGAGTGACGGGAAGCTATGCTAAGGTTAACTAGCCTATAGCCTACATATTGCTGTCTGCAAAAGACAGAGTAACGTACCATATAACTCCCACAAGTGCATACAATTCGACACAACTACACAAGCATTGTTTTAACCTTTTTAACCGAACATTAACGTTACTTTTTCAACAGCCTATTGTCTATATTACCAAGCTAACAGAGCTACGTAAACAGAGCGAACATGAGAGCACCAGACGTCAATAGTGCAGATGGAATAATCTCCCGATCAAACTCCACTTCCCGAAAGTTATAAACTGCCTCCGGAACCCAGTTAAGGTACAAAAATCTATTCAACAAAAAAAGTGATGCAGTGAAGTCTTTTTTTTGCTCAGCCGAACCTTCTCTGTTGCTGTGTGGAGCAGCCTGTGTCAGTCACCTCTTTTACCCCCCGACCCCCCGACTCCTGCTGGTTCATGTTGCCAATTTTTTGTTTCTGAAAACAGGAACATGGAACTTGGATATGCAAATATGTGATAGTTATCAGCTATTTCCCTTTTAGAAATTCAGTTGATTGCAGTGGATATAGGGAAAGAAGCCATGTTTGTTGAGATGAATATTCATCAGAAGAAAATGCATTGGAGCTTTAAAATCTTACCTAATGGGAACTCTGAAAGGGTTTTACATTCACAGCATTAAAATTTACAACATTTGGCAGATGCCCTTATTCAGAGCAACATACATTTTTATCTAATTTTATACAACTGAGCAATTGAGGTTTAAGGGGCTTGCAGAATGGCCCAGCGGTGGTAGGTTGGTGGACCTGGGATTTGAACTCACACTCTTCCAAGCAAAAGTCCAACACCTTAGTCCAACACCTCTACACTACCTCATCCCAAGACCATAAAAAAGCATCTACATCACATATCCCCATGAAGTCATTCCACAGGCACTGCTTGGTTTTTTGTTGCGGCCATCAAAGCAAATGAAACGTTCAGGAGTAGACATAGGACCTAAGCACCCAAGCTAGGCACATTGGGTGCAACTATTCTTGCTCCAGAGATTCATGAGGCAGAGGAAAGAATGACACGATAGCTGCCATGAAAGGACAGAGCCATAGAGCTCAATATAGTCCCACATTGAGAGTATTGATAGCAGTATTGAGTGCAGAATCTGAGAGCTGTTACCCATCAAGGGCAGATCGAAGGTTCAAAATTTCAAGGTAAAATATGGCCAGTTCTCTGAGAAGGAGGTCCCGGGAGGACAGGAATCTCCAAAGGAATGCCAATGAGACATTAGGTTTGAGACTCCAATATGGGCAGGCCACGCTAATAATAGGTAGACAAAGTCCTGGAGTACCATGGCTAGGACTTGCAGGGGCAGAGCTATGAGGGGAAAGGTGTACAGATGATGTCTTGGCCACATCTGCACCATGTCGTCCAGCCTCAGATGAGATGGAAATGTAAGGTTGAACCAATTGGGACAGTGGGCCGACTTCTCCACAGCAAACAAATCCAGTTTTTCCTGGCTGTACCTCTGCCATTTGGCCTTCAACACCTACAGGAAAATGGATACTGTAATACGTCCTTATTGTGTCTAGGTGTCTAGAACCCAGAATTTGGCAGAATTGTCTTGCTGCTAAGTGATCTGAGAGAGGTGACATTTTGGCATTTATTTTCATCGTATTTTAACATCTGGGAAGTTGAAGACACTGTGAAATAGTGAGCTTGGAACATTCATGAAGGGCCTGGTCTCAGAGGCTGTGTGTAAGTTCTTTTTCTTGGCATCTCTTCAGGAGATGACAGTCCTCAAATTGTCCTTCCACAAATGCATCTGCGCCGGAGTGTTCTGCCTGGGCTTTCTATCTTAGCAAGAGTTAGTGCAAGCAGCCACACTTCCCTTCTGCTGTGGGATCTATTCTGTCGCCCAAATACGGTAAATATTTTTTCAACAGGTCAGCCTGATAGACCTGCAAAATGTCCAGGACAAACATTCTGACATGCTGCTGCATGGGCTTTGTCTATAAAGGCAGAATTAGCCCTACACTTCCCAAAGTGCAAAATGGAGTTTCTTCAGAACGTTGACGATGAGGCAAAGAGATCACGTGCAAGTGTCTCTCCCACCCTTGGCAGCACTTTATACCTGTGCTTGTTAAGCTCCTGAACTGCCAATTGAGTGGAGGCAAGCCAGGTATGAGTCCAAGACCTCGAAACTTAGGTGTGGAGGTCTGGTAAGAACAGGAGATTCTGGCAAGGAGGTAATATGCGACCGGACTGAGGAGATCGCTCAGCTGTAACCTACAATTTGTTGCTGATATCAAGCTCATCAGAGCCTAATCCAGACAACATTCTGTTGTTGATTTGGTTCAGAATTAATTGTGGACCTTCAGAGTCATAGAGGAGGGCCAGAGAAAGGGGATTCCAAGTCTTAAGCTCTGTTTCTGTCAGCTCCAACTGTGATCCACATGATCAAACCTGACACGTAACTTAGGCAGATGTAGGGCCTGCACTTTGGAGAGTTGAGCTGAGTGGAGCTTTGACTACTCAGGCTCAACCCACAATTTGTTACTGACATCAAGCTCTTAAGAGTCCAAAACATGGTCTTTCGGAATCAGATAAGAGAGCAAGAGATAGGGTCTCATGCGCTACTTCCTTCAACTCTAACTGCGAGAACCATAATCAAAGCTGAGGTGCAACTTCGGCAGATGCAGGAAGCATGTGCCTGTTATTAAAATAATGCCAATACAATTTTAGCAATATAGTTGCATATAATGTGCATCTCGTTTATGGTAAGTTATGGTGAGTTTAAACACTGTATAAATCTTAAACACTATAAATTTTAAAGCTGTTTATTTGTTTGCTTGTTTTGCCCATTCAGCACAGGACCGCACCATTGTCTGTTGCTCCCTGCTACCATCTGCTGGTGGTATAATGCAATTTTTTAAATGCATATGGAGAATCTTATTTAAAAGCGACAGACCCTCACACACACACACATACATGTATGTATATATGTATATATAATGTGTGTGTGTGTGTATGTATGTATATGTATATGTATGTATATATACGTATATGTATGTATATATAAATACACGCACACACACACACACACACACACACACACACACACACACACACACACACACACACACACACACATATATACATATATATGTGAACCCAGTCAACAAATCACTCGCTCTCTCTCACTCATTTTCTACCGCTTATCCGAACTACCTCGGGTCACGGGGAGCCTGTGCCTATCTCAGGCGTCATCGGGCATCAAGGCAGGATACACCCTGGACGGAGTGCCAACCCATCACAGGGCACACACACTCTCATTCACTCACACAATCACACACTACGGACAATTTTCCAGAGATGCAAATCAACCTACCATGCATGTTTTTGGACCGGGGGAGGAAACCGGAGGAAACCCCCGAGGCACGGGGAGAACATGCAAACTCCACACACACAAGGCAGAGGCGGGAATCGAACCCCCAACCCTGGAGGTGTGAGGCGAACGCGCTAACCACTAAGCCACCGTGCCCCGTCAACAAATCAAATTAGACAAATATATTAGTTGGTATTTTTTTTATTCCACTAAATGTTCTAATAGTATATATCTCTGAGAGGAAAAAGAATGTGAAGCTTTATGATTAGTATTTAATTTCAAGGTAAAATTAAGAGTTACTTTTACTTTGGCTAATGTCACCAATGTTTGTGAGTCAGCCATGAAGCGAACACTGAACAACCTTGGTGTACATGGCAGAGTTGCAAGGAAAAAGCCACTACTCTCCAAAAAGAACATTGCTGTCCATGAAATTTGCTTAAGATCATGTGGACAAGCCAGATGACTATTGGAAAAATAATTTGTGGAGGCATGAGAACAAAATAAAACTCTTTTGGTTTAAAATGTGAAGCGTTATTTTTGGAGATAGGAAAATGCTGAATTCCAGAATAAGAACCTTATACCTTCTGTGAAACATTATGGTGGTAGTATCATGCTTTGGGACTGTATTGCTGCATCTGGGCCAGGACAGCTTGCCATCATTGATTGAACAATAAATACAGAATTATTCCAGTGAATTGTAAAGGAAAATGGCAAGACATATGTCCATGAACTGAATATAAAGAGAAAATGGGTCACACACCAAGACAACGATCACAAGCACTCAAACCTGTGTCCCAAAGAATGATAAAAGAGGAGCAAAGATAGTGTTTTGGAATGGCCAAATCCTGGCCTTTATCCAAAGGAAAATTGTAGAAGGACCTGAAGAAAGCAGTTCATGTGAAGACACCCAATAAAATCCCAGTGTCCAAGTTTTCTGTTCTGTGGAGTGGAATAAAATTCTTCCAATTGTGCAGGTCTGAACAAAAGTTACCGGAAACTGTACTTGCAGTTATTGCTGCGCAAGGGCTCACAACAGATATACAGATACACAACAGATACAGTCAAAGATATGTAATGCTGGATAATTTTTCTCAATAATTAAATGAAGACGAAGAATATTTTCAGCTTATTCATTTGATTGCGTTCTGCTTACTTTCAGGATTTGTGTGCAAATCTGATAAGGTTTTGGGTCATATTTATGTAAAAATATAGGAATTTCTAAAGTGTTCACAAACTTTTAAGTGACACAGTATGTATGTGTGTGTATGTGTGTGTGTGTATAGGACTTCTATATGATTAGATATGTTTTATTTAACAAGTATATTTATTTGCATTGTTTATTTGGAAACGTAGATAATCATATATACTAATGGCATTTCTCTGGGTTGTGTTTGGCAGCTCGATGACCCATCTGTGTTTCCAGCTGTGATTGTGGAGCAAGTGCCTGCTGCTGACCTCATGCAGGTGTACTCAGGGCTAGAGGCTGATGAAGTCACCAACGGCATCATGGTGGACACCATGCAGGATGAAGTGGAGGAGAACATTATGGTGGGAGATGTAGGGCTGTCTGGTGAGTCTACAATGACAGGATTTTTTTTTACGATTAGGCTATGATTAATGTTGACGGAGAATTAACAGTGTAACCCAATATATTATTATATTACCGCATCTAGAAAAGGAACGCTACTGAAGCAGAAATTAAATTATTTGATTAAAAGTACACAAGTTTTGCTTTAATCTTGTTTTTTTTATTTGTTATTTAAATATCTATATATTTATATATAAATGTATAGGTATATAAATATGTCATTAGCTATGATGGTTAGAATCTTTCAGTATAATTCAGATCTAGCTCTAATGTAAACTCTTATTTCTTCTGCAATAGAGACTCCAGTCTCTGGAGGAGAAGATAATGTAGAGACCATTGAGGCAGCTGAGGCCTTGTTGAATATGGAGTCTCCCAACAACATCCTGGACGAGAAACGTATGAGTATGTCATGACTTTTCTGTTGGTTTACTCATGTCTCCTTTTTTATTTTTTTAAAAACACAGCAAAATAGGTCAGATTTTTGTGCTTACACAATGGCTTGTCTGTTACGTCTTACTTCGAAATGTATAGTTCACACCTATGGAGCTCTGCTGGAACCAGACCTGACCTACATATCTTTGCGGCCAGAGCAACTTTCTTCTGACTGCATGGATGTCTCTCTGGATGAAGAAACTTCTTCTATGGACGAGGTCCCTCAAAAGAGTCCATCCAAACTGCCTAGGAAAAATAAAGGTACAACAGTAACACACACTTTCCAGTAGGTGGTGTTGTGAATATACCCTATAAATTGAATTTCCTTGAAAAGAAAATAAGTATTAAATTTAATTAAAAAAAAAATCAATTTCTTCCTTTGTTTAGATATATAGGCATGTTCATGGAAGTTTTATAAATTATTTTCCCATGTTATATATGTTGTAAGTTTCATTGGAATTAGAGAGAGATTATAAATGAATGCTACTTTTTTTTCAGTGCGCAAACCTAAAATGGTGCGTCCTTGTTCCCCTATCACCAATCCTTCTCTCCCTCTGAAAAAAAAAAGTAAAGAAGGAAAAGGTAAATCCTATATATATACGTGTATGTATATGTGTATATATATATGTATGTATATGTATATTTATATGTATATATATATATATATATATATATATATATATATGTATATGTGTATATATATATGTATGTATATGTATATTTATATGTATATATACACAAAACACACACACACACATACACAAACTAGTCCTAGAAGCAGCCAAAGTGAACCCAATCAGACAAATATATTATACATGGTAATTTTTTAGTCAGGAAAATATTTCAATATTAGATATCTGTGAGGGGCAAAGTATGTGAACCTCTGGGATTAGTATTTAATTTCAAGTTCAAGTTAGGTCCATCTGTTTAATTAAAAGAAAAGGGATATATCATAGTCTGATATTCATGAGGAAGTGGATCATGGCAAAATAAATTATTGTTTTTCATCAGGCTGGAAAAAAATTACAGAACCATCTCTAAATAGTTTAGACCACAAATCTATAATCAGACAGATTCTGTAAAATGGAGGAAATTTAAGACCATTGCCACCCTTCCCAGAAGTGGTCAACTAACAAAGATCACTCCAAAAGCAAGACATGTAATAGCCTGTTAGGGCAAAAAGTATAACTTCTAAGCAACTAAAGGCCTCTTATACTTTGGCAAATGTTAATGTTCATGAGATGCAAAGACAAAGCCACCACTCTCCAAAAAGAACATTGCTGCCCATGATGTTTGCTAAAGACCATGTGGACATGCCAGTTGGTTTAAATGAGATGCGTTATTTTTGGAGAAAGTAAAATACTGAATTCCAACATCATTGATGGAACAGTGAATTTAGAATTTATACCAGTCAATTCTAAAGGAAAATGGCAGGACATCTGTCCATGATCTGCATCTCAAGAGAAAATGGGTCATACACCAATACAACAACCACAATCACCCAAGTCAAAGTCCTGACCTTAATCTGAAAGAAAAGTTGTAAGAACCTGATGCAAGCAGTTTGTGAGTGCACCCACCAAAATCCCAGTGTTGAAGCTGTTCTCTACTGAGGAATGGGACAAAATTATTCAAAGCTGTTGGGCAGAACTGAGCAACAGTTCCTGATTAATTTACTTGCAGCATAAGGCGTCACAACAGATACTAAAATCAAAGGTTCACATACTTTTGCAAGTAAAGGTATGTAATGCTGTATATTAAATTAAATGAAGTATAATATTTTTGTGAGATTTGTTTTATTGCGTTTACTTTGTTTACTTTTAGGACTTCTATTAAAATGTAATGTTTTTTGGGTCATATTTATGCAGAAATATAGAAATAGGGTTCACAAACTTTCAAGCGACTATATATGAAACCTGAGTTGTTGAAAATTGTTAAAAAATATAACTTGAGAAATCTGAAGTGAAGTATTTAAGTTTCTGAATATGTTCTTACCTTTAGGTAACACAATTTACCTCTGGGAGTTTTTGCTGGCTTTGCTGCAAGACAAAAACACCTGTCCTAAATACATCAAGTGGACGCAGAGAGAGAAGGGTATCTTTAAACTTGTGGACTCCAAGGCTGTGTCCAAGCTGTGGGGAAAGCACAAAAACAAGCCTGATATGAACTATGAGACCATGGGAAGGGCCCTTAGGTAACTGCTGGACCAAACCTATAAAAAGCAAATGTGAAATAATGATCCGTGTTTCATTGTCTCTTGACTCTCCTTTGATTTTTTTTGGGGGGGGTCTTTTTAGGTATTACTACCAGAGGGGCATTCTGGCCAAAGTTGAAGGTCAGAGACTTGTGTACCAGTTTAAAGAGATGCCCACTGATCTGGTGGTCATTGATGAAGATGATGGGCAGTGTGGAGACTCCAGCCATGGTTATAGCAACCAGCGCTCCAACTGCCAGAGTCGTGTCATGAGTCGTGGAGCATCGCGTGCCCAGGGCAAAGGGTCAGGCTACATGCAAACCAAGGCAGTGAAGAAGGAGCCAGGTGCCAGTGTGCTTTACCAGAATGCCAAATGCAAACAAAGTGAACAGTTGCTGCAGACTGTTCATGTACTGCAGCCAAACCTGGGAGCTGCTGTTCCAGCTCCTACACACCCATTGAGGTGAGTATAGCAGATATGCACAAAGTAGCTGGGTTTCTATTAATTTCTTTATGGAATTAATAAAGGCACAATATCTTTATTGTGGATCCTGTCAGTTCATAAGACTGGGAGTCCCTGCTTAAACTGATAATCTTGCTTGCATAAACTATAACTTTCTGCCTATTTCAGGACTCCTGTTCATAATATGATCGTAATGAAAACTCGACATCTTCTCAATATGTGTAGTACTCTTTGCCTTTAATGTATATGACTATATACTGTCACTGTTTATAATTCCACTACCCAGGGTCTCCCAGAAGTGGGGTTTCCTTGTATCATTGCATTTGGTTTGCTCAATAGGGATCTGGATTTATATCTAGGTTTCTGTAAAGCTGCAGTGTTTGTTGCTTAACACTTTACAAATTGAATTGAATTGGATCTTATCTGCCCTTAATGACACTGCTAACTTTAGCGTTCTCTGTTTTTACAGAGCCATTAATATGCCTGCCACTGTTCCCATGGTGCTTACTTCTGGATCACAAGGAGGAGCACCAGTCACACTGCAAACGGTGCCTCTATCCTCTGTCCTGGCGAACAGTGACCCTCTGAATGGCCTGACCCGTGTGGTTACACTCAATTCCAATGGGCATCCCATGGTAGCACAGCAGCCTGGTACTGTCATTGCTACTGTGCTGAAGCCTGGAGAGTTTCAGAACCTACAGGTAAAGGAGGAGATCCTTGAGACACAGTTCCTGCAGTCCATGGTCAATGGCAATCCATTCTGTAGGGAGGAAGCAGATGAAGGGTCACCTGAGCTTGGCCAAAGGACCGTGATTGTTGGTGTTGCTGGCCAGAGCATGTACCAGCTTGTTAATGGACACTCAAACACAGGGGCAGAGCTGGCAAGCAGCCCCAGTGAGGGTCTAACTCCAGTGGAAGAGCTGGAGGTGAAGAGCGAAATTGCTGGAGCTAAAGACTTGCTAGAGCGCCCGCAAGTAGCTGTTCCCGTGCAAATACCAACTTCCCAGTTCATCCATGTGAAAACAGAGCTATGTGACACCTAAATATTTACCAACATCAGGACCACAGATTTCTGCTTAAATAATTCCGTGAAAGTGATCCAAAGACCATTTTTTTACTTACAATATTATTTTGGACCTAAATATGAATATTAAGGAAAAGTTAAATAAAGCCCAACTGGCCTGGCTCTGTGGTATCAACTTCAATCCAATATACCATCCTGTAATCAGAGACCAGACATTTACATGAATTGTTTTACCAGTTTTTTATTATGTGCCTTATTATTATTATTATTATTATTATTATAGGATGCACCTGCGATTCCTACAGCCAAACAGCACATTGAAGTTTTGACAGACCACTGCTTTGGAAAGAAAAAACCCAACAGTTAGTAGGATCAAGAATCTTTTCAGTTAGGAGGAGTGAAGTGTTTGCCTGAGGTTTACTGGCATCCAGACCGAAAGAATGCCTTTGTAAATAGCACAAATGGATTGATTATAATAATAATGATAATTTTTATACCTTAAATAAGGTACAAGTAATGTTGTTGTGGACTAACAGACTTTGCCTGAAAACCAAATGGCTGACACACCAGGTTATTTTCAAATCATATTACGAAGATTCTCTAAGGAATTTTGTGCTGTTATGGAAATAGGCATTCCCTGTCATAAGATATTAAATTTAATTATAGATACCTCTATATATTTACCCAATATAGAGACAGTACAATGACAAGTGATTTTGTTTATGGCCACACATTTATTTATTTGAATTCATGTCTGTATAAGAGGTGTAATTGTTTTAAGATTTGTAAGAAATATTGGGAACATGAAAAAAAGGCATATATGTATATGTACGTTCTATTACAAGTTGTATATTTCAGTTCAATGCATTCCACATACTCAGCACCTCTTTTATATTTTATACATTTTTCTTTAATGGAACTATCCTTATGTATATGGAGCTTTGTGTTCGTTCTCTGCCTTGGTATCTACTGTGATTTTTCAAGCCTTTATATTTACTTATTTGTTTAAGTTTCTACTCTTAAGCTGACTTACTCGTACTCCATTACAGTGAGGCAAAATAAAATAGTCTTGTTTAAATCCTTGTCATTTCAATATCCCATACTCCCATGATGCATCTGCAACATATTTAATACAACTTCTCGAGGTCTGAGATATTTTATCAGTATGTCTATCTCTCCAAGCCACATTATAGAACAAAAACCCCTCTAAACATCTGATGCAAATGTTTTGACCGTGACAGTTGGTGTACAAAATGTAAAGAGCTGATTTGCATGTGCATTGCAGCTATTGGGCAAGGCAGGGATGCATTTAGTTGCAAAGTTCCATGCATGGAATTATAATCTCAGGAAATATTCCAGGCACACAATGTATGAAATCACCAGGTGTAAATATGTTCAGCCATTCCTTTTTTATCTACAATGCATTTTTGTTTTTATTAGTTATGAGTTAAATTTATTTATTTGTAGTCTTCTCACATCTAATGTAATTTTCAATGTATAAAAAATTGTATAAAATTTCTGAGACAGGTACTTTGTTTCTCCCCTAACAAAGATATATAAATGTATATGTCTATATTACTGCTGGATTCAATTAGTCCTAAATTGTTAGTGGGGATGCAGTCAGGAGTGAGTGCAGATTCAGCGGTTTGAAGTGCAGTGGTCTAAAAAGAGTCACAATGCACAATGAAGCTTACAAATTATGTGATGCTGACAAAAACAATCATGTGATGAACAAATGATCTTACCTAGTACACTGTGAAAACAGAATAAGAGCTGCCTAAAAAGCATGTTTTGGGTAAACATGTGTCAGATCTCTGAAGGAAATGGATCCCTGCCTGTTTCTCATCTGTTTTCTTTGGCCTGTGTACCATATTGTTGTTTTTTTGGTTGTTTTTTTTTTAACAATAAAAAGGAGATACAATCATTTTTATTTCTGGCCTCAACAAAAACCTTCTCTTCATTTGAGCTACAGAAATGAAATTTTTAACTGCCAGGGTCAGCTGCACAAATGACTACAAACCCTGCAGAGACAATATTCTCATTGTTGTATGCACTAGAAGCAGGTTCTTGATCTGTGTGTGTCCTTACATGTTTTATCTAGTAATGTAAGTCCAGACCTACTCTGAGTGTTTATAAACATTTTTCTGAGAGTTTGAGTTTGTTGGAAGTTGTTCATTTTCCAGCCACATGGGCTCCAAATCTCATTTGTACAAATAGGAAAATAGAGTGTAGCGATGGCCTCAGATCAAATGTTTATTAGGTTTCATGCATACTTTTGTTGATTTTTGATTTCGAGAAGAAAGTAGGAGACCTTTTGTAGGCATTTATAACCAGTAAATAAATAACTTAATGTATATGTTCAGTAGTGTAAGTATGTACAGTCTCTGACTGAAAACCAAATGTGCAACTATTAATGAGCTGATCAAGGAAATAGAAAAAGGGCATCAATGTTTTTGATTTAAGAACATCTACTCTTAAAGTAATCTATATTAAACTATTGTGCTCACAAATTACTTAAAACTTTCATCATACCGTTTCCTTTTTTAATAATTGCACCTCTGAAGGTGGCACGGTTTGTGATAAAATCATCATTTTGTTACTGAAACAGCAGGCTATCTTAGTCATATTCTAGGTGTGATTATGAAGCCATCTGGCAGCTGGTCTATGGTGTAACTCCCTACCCTCAAGTATACTATTTATAAACATTTGCAGAACAAAGCAACTATAAGCAATCTCAATTTCACTAACAAAACAAACAAATATGCATACAAATAAACAACAAACAACAGCCAACATACACAAGGCCTATAGGCAGATAAAACCATTGGCACATATGGCTGTTGCTTACATTTCACTGACACTTAAAAATAATGTTACAAATTTGGAGAATTTACAATTTACTAGGATTGAGCAGTATGCAGGTATTGTTGTAGTGTTTGCACAGCATATGTGTACTAGCACATATAAACCGCTCTAACAGGAAGCTTCTTAAATTATATGTAAATTGAAAAGGAGTATGGACGCGCTAATTATGGTAGATCCAGCCATATCAACCATTCAACCTTATTGTTGTTTTAACTAGCCTTCAGGAAGAATCCTAAATGGTTTCCTGTCAGATACAAAGTACATTACACAAGTGCGCTGCTATGCCCCATTTACTCCACATTTGGGATTTAAGGAAGCATTTCATGTCTATCATATCTATGTTTTTCATGAACAGGCTTATTTCTAAAGCTGCATACTAAACAGCATGATTACGAAAGGAAACCGTAACTATTCGTCCTATCTACATTAAACAGTATTCTGCGTGTGCAACATACTAAAATGTATGTAAAAAAAAAACATTTTGCCATTGTAATTACTATAGTTTTGACATTATTTGCTAGGTAATGCTAGATATAGCCATTGAGATTTCTCACAAATGGACCCTAACACTGTATTTAGAGTGGTGGAACCATAAGACAAAATGTACAACCGCAACATGGTCTATCTATAATATATAGAAAGTTTGTTACTTTGTTTAAAAATATGCTTCTACTTTCCACTTCCTAGGAATGTACATTTAATCTAGAGGCAATTCCTTTCAAGTGAAGTGGCAATCACACAACAGTCAGGTATGTATTGGGCTGCTCTCTTCCAACACACATTCAAACATGCATGCACATTGCTTTGATTGTATTTCTTTGTTAACTGTACAGTATATTGTCAAGAAAAGTTATGTAACTATGAGCTTTTGGGCAATGTTTTGTAATGGATCCTACTGTGATTCCTCCCCAGACCACCATCTTCCGAGTTTTGATCACTTCCGGGTTCAAGTTCATCTGATTTCCACCTGTTTTCAGAGCATGCACTTTGCCCAAGATTGTTTGCCTTGTGTTTTCATCAAACTTCCACGCAATCATTACACTTAGTTTTAACATTAAGTCTTCTCTGTTGAAGCTACAGTCATATGCAAAAGTTTAGGAACCCCTGACAATTTACATGATTTTCATTAATAAATATTTGGGTGTTTGGATCAGCAATTTCATTTTGATCTATCAAATAACTGAAGGACACAGTAATATTTCAGTAGTGAAATGAGGTTTATTGGATTAACAGAAAATGCACAATAAGCATCAAAACGAAATTAGACAGGTGCATAAATTTGGGCACCAACAGAAAAATCACACCAATATTTAGTAGAGCCTCCTTTAGCAAAAATAACAGCCTCTAGACTCTTCCTGTAATGAGTGTCTGGATTCTGGATGAATGTATTTTGGACCATTCCTCCTTACAAAACATCTCCAGTTCAGTTAGGTTTGATGGTTGCAGAGCATGGACAGCCCGCTTCAAATCACACCACAGATGTTCAATGATATTCAGGTCTGGGGACTTCCAGAACATTGTACTTGTTCCTCTGCATAAATGCCTGAGTAGATTTTGAGCAGTGTTTTGGGTCGTTATCTTGTTGAAATATCCAGCCCCGGCATAACTTCAGCTTTGTGACTGATTCCTCAACATTATTCCCAAGAATCTGCTGATATTGGGTGGAATCCATGCGACCCTCAACTTTAACTAGATTCCCAGTACCGGCACGGTCCACACAGCCCCATGATGGAACCGCCACCAAATTTTACTGTGGGTAGCAAGTGTTTTACTTCGAATGCTGTGTTCTTTTGCCGCCATGCATAACGCCCCTTGCAATGACTAAATAACTCAATCTTTGTTTCATCACTCCACAGCACCTTATTCCAAAATGAAGCTGGCTTGTCCAAATGTGCGTTTGCATACCTCAAGCAACTCCAACTTCTTTCGCATCACTCTCCCGTACAGATTCACCTTGTGCAAAGTGCGCTGAGTTGTTGAACGATGCAGTGACACCATCTGCAGCAAGTTGATGTTGAATTTTTGATAGTTCTCACCATCCTTGCCTTTTTCCAATATTTTACATGGCCTGCCACTTCTGGCCTTAAAAAGAACTGTGCCTGTAGTCTTCCATTTCCTCACTATGTTCCTCACAGTGGGCACTGACAGCTTATATCTCTGCAATAACTTTTTGTAGCCTTCCCCTAAACCATAATGTTGAACAATCTTTGTTTTCAGGTCATTTGTTTTTTCAGAGTTGTTTTGAGGCCACTCTTCAGAGGAGAGTCAAAGAGAACAACAACTTCCAATTGGCCACCTTAAATACCTTTTCTCATGATTGGATGCACCTGTCTATGAACGGCTTGAACAGCTTAATGAGCTCACCAAACCAATTGTGTGTTCCAATTAATCAGTGCTAAGTAGTTACAGGTATTCAAATCAGCAAAATGGCAAGGGTGCCAAAATTTATGCACCTGTCTAATTTCATTTTGATGCATATTGCACATTTTCTGTTAATCCAATAAACCTCATTTCACTACTGAAATATTACTGTGTCCTTCAGTTGTTTGATAGATCAAAATGAAATTGCTGATCCAAACACCCAAATATTTATAAATGAAAATCATGGAAATTGTCAGGGGTTCCTCAACTTTTGCATACGACTGTATAAAATGTTTAATTATGGAGACAGTTGCAAAGCTAGTCTCCAAATAATGGTTAAGAACCATGTACCTTGTGTGAAGAGTGCAAAAAGGGACTCTAGAAAGTCTCGCTGTCTAGCTGTATGCTATCTATGACAGCATAATTAAAACGGAGAGCAAGAGGGTGACAGACATGGGGGCACACCGGGACATAAAGCGGCCAGTGAAATTTGACTGGGAGCCAATATACAGTAGAATGGATGATGTTAGAGGCAATGTGTTCATATCTTTTGGTTCTAGTTATTATTGTAGCTACTATTTCTGGAACTTGCTTATTCACATACTGGAACATACAGACATTAAGACATTACTACATAATCCTAGAAATATTTATGGCACTAAATAAGGCTACCCTAGTAATATTATCTGCATGATCTGCAGTCAATGATCATACCAATGTATTTTACTGCTGCACATGGTGAAATAAAAAAAGCAGCTGGCTTAACTACAGAACCTTGTGGAACACCAAGCATTATCTTAGTATGTAAACAAAAAGTTCCCTTAACTCCAGCATCATTATATAGACTTTCGAGTAGAATTTAATGATCAGTGTGTCAAAATCTCAAGCAACACTAGCAAGGAGACACAAACCTGATCAGATGCCAGTTTAATGAATGCTATTCTTTTGTAGGTACAAGCATACAAGTCAAGTCAAATAAAGAAGCTTTTATTGTCATTTCAACCATATATAGCTGTTGCAGTACAGAGTGAAATGCTACAATGTTTCTCCAGGACCATGGTGCTACATAAAACAAAGACAGAGATAAGGACTTAGTAAGTTAATCCTAGCCACCTAATGTGCAACTCGGCAACCTGGTGCAAACAGTGCAGTACAAGACAAACAAGACAGACAAGACAGTGCGGGACAAAAGACAGCGCAAACAAAATAACAAAATAACAAATAACAAAAAGTGTGCAAAAAACAGCATGTAAACAGATTGATGGATATATATTGGAAGTGTGTGTATTTAGTGTAGGTCTGTGCAGTCCATACAGTTGATGTGCATGTGTCTGTTGTGCTCAGTACAGTTCAGTTATTAAGGAGTCTGATGGCTTGTGGGAAGAAACGGTTACACAGTCTGGTCGTGAGGGCCCGAATGCCCTCACGAATGTACCTTTTTCTAGACGGCAGTTGGGTGAAGAGTGTGTGTGAGGGGTGTGTGAGGTCATCCACAATGCTGTTGGCTTTGCGGTGCCTTTCTCAGCCTTTGTAAGAAGTAGAGATGTTGCTGGGCTTTCTTGGTGATGGAGCTGGTGTTGAGTGACCAGGTGAAGTTCTCCGCTAGATGAACACCAAGAAATTTGGTGCTCCTGACAATGTTCAGTGGAGAGTGATCGCTCTGTGTTCTCCGGAAGCCAACAACCATCTCTTTGGTTTTATCAACATTCAGAGAAAGCATACCTGCTAAGTTCTGGTCACTTTAATCCATTATTCATTCTGACTGTTAATTATGTAACTGGAAATGAGTTTATGATAAATGTAAGATTTGATAAGTACACAAGTAGAGATATAGAACAACATTCAAGGCATTCAAGATTCAACATTCAAGACTCTACAGAGGAATTCTCATTGCTTGGCCCCAGAATCCATATTGCCATGAAACCTCACCTGCAGACACTAAAGAGTCCACTAATTGCTACTGGTTTGGACCTGCCCAACTCTCCTATGAACAATCCATCTTTGCTGGAATGGAGTGTGGTCCTTCAGAAGATTGCTATGATCCAGTGGTCTAGTGGGCTTAACAAACACCTGGTTGGGCTTGACACTAGTTCTAGCTGCTGGTTGTCTTCCAGATTAAAGTAAATGCCCACTTGTGATATTCTTATATTCCACCTGACAGGGCAAGTGGGGGGAAGTCGTGGCCTAATGGTTAGAGAGTCTGACCCCTAACCCTAAGGTTGTGGGTTCGAGTCTCAGGCCGGCCACGACTGAGGTGCCCTTGAGCAAGGCACCAAACCCCCTAAGGTTGTGTGTTCGAGTCTCAGGCCGGCCACGACTGAGGTGCCCTTGAGCAAGGCACCAAACCCCCCAACTGCTCCCCGGGTGCCGCAGCATAAATGGCTGCCAACTGCTCCAGGTGTGTGTTCACTGCTGTGTGTGTGCACTTTGGATGGATTAAACGCAGAGAACGAATTCTGAGTATGGGTCACCATACTTTGCCGTAGGCTATGTCACGTCACTAAAAAAAAAACAGGGGATAAAAACAGATAAAAACAGATCCAAATGCAGGATAGCGTAAAATAAAATGGTTTATTAACTAAAAAGACAAAACAGGGACACAGACTATGACACAAGACGACACAGGATGACAACGATGACGACAAGGATTCCGCGAATACACATGACAATTAAACACATGAGGAACAGGTGTGCAGAGGCGTGGAGGAAGAGACAAGTGCGGGGCAGACAGACCAAGAACCAGTGTAGTCCTCCACATGATTCCTGTCAATTTACAGCTGTGTGTATTATCAATCAATATTTTTTCATTTCAAATTCAAATTTATTTGTCAAATACACAATCATACAGAGTACAACATGTAGTGAAATGCTTTTTATGACTGTCCTAGACATAAAAATAGAAAAATAAGAAATTGCATTAAGATATAAGGACTAAAAATAAGAGACAAATAAGATACAAAATTAAATGAGAAATAAATATATCACAAATAGAGGTAGAAGCTGAATATGGTACAGTGATGCATGTGAATATGAACGTAATATTGTTAAATTGCAAAATGTTTCATACTTGTGTAAAAGTCTGGCTGAGGAAGTGGGTGTTGTCCCAAGTCTTGAAAAGTCCAGAAAGGGTCCAGTTTCTAAGTGTCTAAGAGGGCTTTTTAATCTATTCTAGGTAGGCCATCAGTTCATTGTTAGAAATCAAACCTAGCATAATTGTGTCATCACCAAACTTGTTGATGGTGGTGGAGTTGGAAGTGGCCATGCAGTCATATTTGTACAGTGAGTACAGCATGGGGCGCAGAACACAACCCTGGGGGGCACATGTTGTAATGTTGAGGGAGAAACAGCCATGTTTGCCAACCCATACTGTTTGTGGTTCGTTTGTCATAAAGTTGAAGCTCCATCAACATATGGATCAGCTAAGTACCAGGACCTTGAGGTGACTTATGAGAACTTAAATGTGAGAATGGAAGGAAGGCCTTGGCTGAAAGCTGTCTAATGGAGGTATGCAATGGCATCCTTGGTAGAGCAGTTGGGTTGGTACACAAACTGTAGTGGGTCTAGAGTATCAGGTATCTACCAGGCAATAGTCATTGAGGCAGGTGGGCTGTGCTTTCTCCAGGACAGAAACTATGGTGGACTCTTTAAAGCATTTGAAGATTGCAGCTCCTAGAACCACCGTGCTGAAACTGTGATTCTAGTTTCCTCCTGTAGCACATCTTTAACAGCTCTGCGCACACTGCAGGATGCCTTGTATCATCATGTTCCTGGTGGAAAGCCTCACATTGTAGGGAGTGGAGCAGGATCTCAGTATATTTAAGGATGCTTCCTTAAACATGGTGATGTCATCAGAGCTGTGCCTGAACATGTCTCAATCTGCATCATCCAGCAACCTCCCTCTGAACTGCATACCTGCAAACTCACAAGAGGTGAAAAAGGTGACAAGGTTCGAAATATACCCCCCACCCGGAGAAAAATTGAGAACTTAAAATGAAGCACTCTGACAAGAACATAAAGGGAAAAGACAACATTTGCTTCAAGTGAAAAAAGCACTTTTAGCAAAATTTCTTGGAAATATTTTTTATCTGTACAATTTGAGTGCCTTGGAACCAGGGGCGGTTCTAGACCTTTTTTAGGGTGGATCCAGCCCCCTGTCTGTCATCTCAGCCACCCTAAAACTATAAGTATAATTTTTACTTCCATAAATAAATAATAAAAATTACGTTAAAATGCAGGACATGTCGTGGGTGGGAAAGAAAATTATTTATCAGTTTGATCCAAGAGCGATTTTTTTACTTTGCTTTTACGTGCGTGCGTTGTAGTCTTTCAAAAGTGCGTTATTTGAACGGAGAAGCACGGGTACGCGCAGCGTGCACGCGCAGTCAGAGCTGGATGCGTTTATCTATAATGTTAATCACCGCAAAGACGGCAACCAAAAGCAGTGAAATTTCACTATTCTTATTACCAGAGTTGTCATATAATATATAATATAAAACTCTTCTTGTTTTAAATTCTCACTGAGGGCTAAGCCGCCCTAAAGATGAAATCCTAAAACCACCCCTGCTTCGAACCTTAATAAATTGATGAACACAAATATATAAGACGCAAGGATGATTGAGATGTGAGGCGTCATCTGCTTACTAGTGCTTCAGACTCCAGTCCAGTTGGTGGCGGTGAATGCACCAAAAGTTGGTTTGCCATCCGCCATAAAAAGTCATTAGAAGTAGAGACGCGAGGCATCAGCTTGATAGATGGATACTCTAGACCCACTACAGTTTGTGTACCAACCCAACTGCTCTACCAAGGATGCCATTGCATACCTCCATTAGACAGCTTTCAGCCAAGGCCTTCCTTCCATTCTCACATTTAAGTTCTCATAAGTCACCTCAAGGTCCTGGTACTTAGCTGATCCATATGTTGATGGAGCTGCGTCCAAAACCGCCGCCTAAGCACTACTTCGCCTAATTATTGGATGGAAGTAAGCGGTTTCGGACACAGCTGAAAGAAGCCCCCCCCAACTAAAAACTCTTCGGATCTACACGATTCACACAAATGACATATTTTGATTAAAAACGGCGAATTTCGCAGAAAAGCGACTAGTTTGCAGGTATGGAACTGGGGCTTCCAGCTTTAGCCAAAAAAAAAAAAACACCTACATGGTTTTCTTCAGCGTGCTCTAGCTCTTTATCTTAAATGTATTCTCTTCTGTAAGGTAGGGTTCTATTTTTTCTCCCCGTGCCTCGGGGGTTTCCTCCGGGTACTCCGGTTTCCTCCCCCGGTCCAAAGACATGCATGGTAGGTTGATTGGCATCTCTGGAAAATTGTCTGTAGTGTGTGATTGCGTGAGTGAATGAGCGTGTGTGTGTGCGCCCTGCAATGGGTTGGCACTCCGTCCAGGGTGTATCCTGCCTTGATGCCCGATGACGCCTGAGATAGGCACAGGCTCCCCGTGACCCGAGGTAGTTCGGATAAGCGGTAGAAGATGAATGAATGAATGAATGAATGTATATCATTGTTGATCCTATAGTTTTGCTAATTTTTTCAGGTGATTAATCAAGAGTAGTTTTAGTCCCTTAAGGTGTGAATTATGGACATGGCATTTTTTCTAATTTATATTTAGGTTTTGTGTGGGTTGAAGTTAACTCTGCTAAATTAACCTGTAGCACTGTAGCACTTTGTGTCTAATCTAGCACTATTACCACCACCCCTGCCTGTTTTCTTCTCTTTGACCTTCAACCGATGCTCTCCCACACATAAGGGAGGAAATTGCCTGGATTTGGTTTTTACCCATCCTACCCCAGCTACAGACATAACTGCCATCACACTTCACATCTCTGATCATCACCTGGTATCCTCCACTATCACTTTCCACACTCTGTTTTTGCACTGAAGGTAGCTGCTGGCAGAGATTTCGGTTTTGAGGTCAGGTGTCTTTTTCCACCTGTTGCCTGTTATTCCTAATGTGTTGCCTTATTTATACCTGTCCTTTGGTATCTATTTTAGCTTGTCATTGTTTGTGTTGTGTTTCTGTCTTGCGTGTTCATTTTGCCATGTAACATTGTTAGTTTTTTGATGTGAATAAATGTGTTAAGTTGTATCCTGCATTTGTGACTGGCTGTGATGCTTCCCTGTATGACAACGTGACAGTTATTTAAAATCTCAAAAAATGTCACAGACAATGCTGGAAGATGCAATTAAGGTTACTGTAGGATATTTTTACACTGTATTAATTGATATAAAAAAATCACAGTGCTTACATTGCAGGTTATTCATTTGGATTTATTGCCATATAAGCTTCATTGGCTCCCAGTAATCATTTTGATGTTTAAAACAAACAAGTAAAAAACAAAAATACCTGATTATTGTTAACATGTAATGTTTGCAGAGTCTGTGGCTCATTTGTTATATTCCCCATGACCCAGCTCTTCCTGAAGTGTGCTTTAGGTGTTCTGATGCATCAATATCATTGTCTGTAGCATCTGTGCTCCACCTCTTCACAGCATCTGAGAAGTATTCTGGGAAAAAAAATGAGGTAAATGACATGCTGTTAAAATGTCTTTATGGTCCTACAACTAAATTTCAAATACAATGGAACAATATATTGTGTGTTTCTAATGATGTAATGAAACAATAAAGCCTTACTCTAGAATAATCTTGTCAATACAACTGCATTTGTCCCCTCCCTCTTCAATAACAATGTGGTACTATTGAGAGACACTTAACCAGATGTGTGACTGTATGAAAGTAAAGAGAACATTTCTGATAAAGAAATAATAGAGAGAAATAAAATAGATTTTTTAATTGTAATAATGCCAAATTACCTTGAATTACATAGTGTAAAGGTGTATCTTTAAATGGCTCCTTTGCAAGTTTGCCACCACCACTCATATTGAATTTCACCATTAAGGAGTAATATTATCAACACAAAACTGATCACAATTTGTGCAAACATTTCAGTGTGTAGCAGACCCTATCCAAATGACGGCTAAATCCATACTGATGAATTTTATGAAACTTTATTGTAAACTACACAAATGATGTGTCCGTTTAACTCTAGAAAATAACCATAAGAGCTGAACAAAGTATTAAAGATGAATGATACATAAATGAGTGAATGCCAAATGCCATAAATGTAAATGCATATAGCTCTAGAGACTATAATTCCCATCATAAAAGAAGGAAAATCAGAGATCCACATTAGCAAGGGAAATAATTCAAACATTTAAATCCACAAAAATATCAAATTGTGCACAAAAACAAATTATATGATTAATTACACTTAGGTCTGTTCTGAGACATACGAGACATATCTAATTGAGGATAAATGCAGAATTTCTGCTGCCAAAAATAGCATTCTGTCTTATGAAAAATAAATTGCATTTCTGAATGTTGAAAATTCTTGACTCAGACCCAAAGTTGATGACTCGAAGAGCCAAGGAACTTGGGAAAAACCTGAGAATCATTTGTCTTCCTGAGAAAGCTAAAGGTGTTTAAGTCATCGCATATTTTCTCACAAGGATGCTATAGAAATGTTTGGGCCTCTCAGCTGACTTGCATTTGGAGATTGAGAGAGTGCATAAATTGGTTGGACTTTGCTGGTCTGTTTTCAATGGCACATCTTACAGGATGTGCTGTGGCACCATGACTGGAATCAAATATGTATTTATAACGATATTTCTGTAGAGGTTTTGAAGAAACTTCAGAAATTCAATGATGTGCAGAAGACTCTTATGTATCAAGTCAAGTCAAGATGTTTTTACTGTCATTTCAACCATATATACACATCTTGAGCTGATGCAGTACACAGTGAAAGGTAACAACATCTAGGACCATGGTGATACATAAAATGACATAAAGCTACTTAAAACACAAATCTAAGGAATTAAGTCCGAGCCACATAAAGTGCAATGTGTGCAACCAGTGCAAGAAAAAAGACAGTGCAAACAGATAATACAAAACATTACAAGACAAAAACACAAAATACTGTATATTATATTGTACACTGAGCAACTAGAGCAATTGTAAGCATATACCATCAACATGGTCAGAGGTTTTGCTTATTCTGTCAAGCTTTGCTGTCTCTATGGCTCGTTCTGTTCATAAAATGTAAAAGTCTTTCTCATAAGTTTTATCTCTGTCACAGATAAGCTTTACTTCTACACTCACAGCTCTTCTTGTCAGGACTCTGTCCGGACGTTGGCCATGTGCCTTTTTGTTTGTTCGGTGTTCACGTGTCTGCCCCGCCCTTGTCTTTTCCTCTCCGCCTCTGCACACTGTCCCTCATGTCTGTTAATTATGACATAATTATGACATGAGACATGTCCCTCATGTCTGTTAATACATTATTGTATTATTTAATTGAGCCGCGTTGCCTTGTGCAGCGCGGAATCCTCTGTTGTCTTTGTCTCCTGTTGGCATCATGTCTGGTTTTCTTTGTCCTGTTTCGTGGTTTTTTGGTTAATAAATCCCTGTTTTTGTTTAGCTGTCCTGCATTTGGGTCCGTTTTTATCCCGCGGCCGTGACACAAGGATTCCGCCAGACCAGGACCCAGCAGGACAGCTGCAGCCTGGACCGGCCGATATTGGGAGTAATTTATTTTTTTTTCTTCTTCTTATTGGATTTTTTTTCCCCCCTGGACTTCACGGCTTTGGTGACATCGGTCCACATTTTTCCGGTGAGGGACGCTGCTCCGCTTCCGGTTTCTGTATGGAGGCGCCGCCTCACTTCCTGGTTGCGGGCACGAGTTTTGTTCTGTTTTTTCGGTGTCCTGTGACATCGCCCCGCACCTGTCCGGTGGGGGGCGTCGCTTCACATCTGGTTTCCCTGGAGGATGCCGCCCCACTTCCTGTCCGCGGGGGGTGTTGCAGGCCCGTGTTTTGCTCCATGGGTTTTTTTTTCTGTTGATTTTTGTTTTGTGAACGATTTTTATTTTCTCCCCCCCCTCCCCTTTCCTGGTTCCCGAGAGGTGGGTCCCTCATGTCTGTTAATTACTTGTATTATTTAATTGAGCCGCGTTGCCTTGTGCAGCGCGGAATTCTCTGTCTTTGTCTCCTATTGTCGTCATGTCTGGTTTTCTTTGTCCTGTTTCGTGGTTTTTATTGGTTAATAAATCCCTGTTTTTGTTTAGCTGAACTGCAGTTGGGTCCGTTTTTACCCCGCCCCTGTGACACTTCTGGTTATGTTTTGTGTCTAGTGATTGATTATATAATTTGGCCAGAATTAATACTTAGAATGCTATATTGTTAGGATGTGATCAAGCAAAAAAAATTGGGCCTTTTAAAAGGAGAAGACTACTTGCCATGTTTCAGGAGACACATCTACCAGACTCCAAGAACTTAAATTTGAAGTGAGACTAAGTTGGTCAAATATTTTATTTATCTTGTGAATAAAACACAAGGAAGAGGGGCACAGCTATCTTAATTAGTAAACATTGAACTTTTTACTTTAGAAAAAAACATTAATGATCCAGGTGGAAGGTATGTTTTACTGGCATAGTATATGGGCAATCTGTTACTATACTTAATGTTTGTTTTAAATGAGGACTCACCTCATTTTTCGTGTCTAAAGTATGGTGTTTTCTGCTGGTGATTCAATTGCATTATGGATAGGAAAATGTATAAATCAGTTTTGGACACCCTCATTAATTCTAGGTCCTTCCTTGTTCTGATTTTTTTTATTTATTTATTTATTTTTTTAAATAGAGTTCAGTGCTGGCAATAAAGATTGAACGTTTTACTCTAAACCCCACCATTCTTACTCCAGAATGGAATATTTTGATTCCTAATTGCTGCTTCAATGCTATATCAATTGTTTCTGTTATATCATGCCCCAGTTTCTTTGTGTGATCATAAAATTTGCATGGTCTGAAGATTTAATTCATCCCTTTTTGACTGACAACATTTTGTGAGAAAGTAATGATCTAAAATTGAAGACAGGCAAGAGTGACATCTCCAACCCCCCACCCAAACACAACAATGCGGGTGTTGTGTTTGGTAAGGATCACTGAACACAATTTAACCAAATACAAAGTATTCCATTTATTTGTGTGTGTATATGAGAGAGAGATAGATTATGACTGGTGTTGTTTATTGTAAGTGTTTGTTGCCTTTTTGGACTCCTTTATCTTCTGTAAATTTGGCTCCCATTTAAAACAGTTCGGCTCAAGCCCAGCCATTTTTAGGGTCATGACCGAGGTTTTGTTCAAACCGACCATCAAAAATACCCTCTCGGCATCAGCATTAGAATGTGAACACTAAAACCAAGTCTGCTTGTTCTGAGCAGGTGTTGTCTAAGTTACAGACACTCATGAAAAACTGATGCTGATTACGTGGGAAACATTCTCTAACAGCATTCAAAAGGTCATTGTTTGTTTCAAACAAGTTGTGAATTTGTTGTAACATTACAGCAGATCATGACAGGAGACTCAAAGTGATGCTTGCAGCTCTAGTGGTTTTCTCTGTGGGTGAATGAGGATGATGGTGAATAATTCCACAATATGCTTTTTTTTTTATTGGTTGTGTTAAATCTTACACAGATACAATGGTGCTATTTTTTGATTGGCTGATAAGTGGCAGGCTTGACTAAGAACTCCAGGGGAGACGAGCTTGATTCATGCCCGGTTCTATAGAGAGAGTGGTGCGGACAGATACATTTTGGGTGCTGCGGCATATTAAATATATGATAAATAGTACGTTTTTCTTGTCACAAACAAGTCTAGAAGGCTACTGGCTCATCAAATTATAATAGGCAAATGAGAGAATAATTAAATAATTGAAAACATCAGACAGGTCTGCTTTTTACAAGCCAAAATTCAATTAACAATGGATTCAGAGGTTTTCAGTAATTAATATATAAATCTTAAACCACTGCTAACAAGTCTATTATTACTGTGTTTTTATGTAAGCTTCCATTTTAAAGCCATTTCTGCGGATGACATGGCACTCATACAATTGCCACTGTCATCAGAATAGGGCTTGAATGCAATTCAATCCATGGCTTCTAACAAATGTCCAGGGCCTGGTGACTTCCCCTGTGAGCTTTACAAATTGTTTGGCCAAATCTTTCTCATATTTTCATATTTGGCGCATTCCCTTGTATTGTTATGCACTGTGCAAGCTTGCTCTAGTTTGTTTGTAATGAGAGACCCAATTGTTTTCAATCACTACTTCACTTTTTTCTTTCCCTCACCCCCAAAGCACATATGCTGGTTAGTAATATTTACTAGTTTTAGTTAAGTTAGTTAACCTGTAGTTATTGTTTATAAACATTCATTCATTCATTCATTTTCTACCGCTTATCCGAACTACCTCGGGTCACCGGGAGCCTGTGCCTATCTCAGGCATCATTGGGCATCAAGGCAGGATACACCCTGGACGGAGTGCCAACCCATCGCAGGGCACACACACACTCTCATTCACTCACGCAATCACACACTACAGACAATTTTCCAGAGATGCCAATCAACCTACCATGCATTTCTTTGGACCGGGGGAGGAAACCAGAGTACCCGGAGGAAACCCCCGAGGCACAGGGTAGAACATGCCAACTCCACACACACACAAGGCGGAGGCGCGATTCGAACCCCCAACCCTGGAGGTGTGAGGTGAACGTACTAACCACTAAGCCAATGTGCCCCCCTGTTTGTATATAGTTTGTATGTAATATTTTGATTTCGATAATTTCAAAATTGATTGAGATGCTAACATGTTAGTATGTCTATGGAATTTCCAAAGTTTAGTTAGAATTGATGGTAATTGCTAGTGTTACTCAGGCTAATTATTGCACATGTTGGTGTGTTTTTATATTGTGCAGAATAATGAATGATTTAGTGTATTAGTGCAGTATTAAAAATCAGACAAGGTACATGTGACATGTGACACGCTCATGTCAATTCCTTCTCTACAACAATAGAAAAATTTGGCCATTTTTGTCTACACAGGCTGCTCATGTACTTATTCATTCTCTTGTTATGTCAAGACCGGACTACTGCAACTCGCTGCTGGCAGGTCTACCTAAGTTGACCTATTCAATTTGTCCTCTGCAAATGATCCAAAATGCAGCTGCATGACATGTTTTCAACCTGCCTAAGTTCTCACATTCCACCCAGCTGCTTCGCTCCCTCCACTGGCTTGCGGTAGCTGCACTTATCAGATTTAAAACATTGATGCTTGCCAAAAATGGACCAGCTCCCTCTTACCTCAAAGCCCTCATCACTCTGCACCTCACACCCTCAGAGCTACAGCACTGCTTGACTGGTCCCACTATCTCTCCAGGTAAGAGGTAAATATACAACAAGATTTTGGAATGAACTTCCCTTATCTTCAAACGATGATTGAAGACCATCAATCATTGTTTCATGAAATACTTGAACTAGCACTTTCTCCCCTGTTTGCTGTATGTGTGTATTTAAAAATAATAATAATTTGAACAGTGTTTTAGGCTCATGGTATCTTATGTCTGCAACCTAGTGAACCAGAGTTAATATTCAATGATCAAGACTTTAAAGCACTTTTGGCATCTACATGCTACAACAAGAAATATACTAGAAATAAATGGAAATAAAATAAAGACTTAATTTTTTTTCCAACACATGTATGAAAATAAAACAAAGCTAAGATAATTCTGTGTGTGGGTCATACAGATCTCAACCTCCATGGTAATGTTAGAAATCTCTCCACTTAGTTCTTCTGGAATGGTGAAGTTGGCGTTGATAAGGTTTCTTCATGTATGTGCAGAGACGAACAGTTAAACAAATTAAGAAGTGGTGGCGCCTGGAATCCGATTCTTATCCGTAGGGGCTTAGTTTCACCCCACGTGGAAAGAGCAGACCTATCCAACTGGTTCTGCCCTCAGTGTCAATTATATCTGTGACATCAGTGTGATGGTGTGTGAATTCAGTAACTATCTTTTTAATTCCTCTAAGGTGAACTACGACTGGTCTGTTGGTTATTACTGAGATTTCAGCCACTAATGTGTATTTCTGATTCAGGTTTCTGTTATCGGTGCTCTGCAGTCTTCTATGGGGTCAGAATTGTTTCGTTATTCTGAATAAATATACTATGATCCACAAATAAATATAAAGAGTTTCACAAATATTTTTTAAATCAACAAATGCACAATAAGCAAACCGTAAATATATGTTACACATTTCACAAAAAGAAATGAAATTCACAAATAAATAAAATGGGATTTGCAAATAAAAAAAATATTTATAAATATATATTTAATTGTATTTATTTGTGAATGGCTTCCTGCTCATTTGTGAATCGCGTTCTGTGCATTTGTGAATCACTGCACGCATTTGTGGATTGCGTTCTGTGCATTTGTGGATTTGAAACATTTCTAACGTCAAGACGTGCACAAGAATACACAAATAGGTGGACTCCGCCCACCGTCTACTCCAGCCAATCGGACAACGGTCTCGTGGCGCTGACCAATCGTGGCACGGTCTACCTCCAACCAATCACGTTCTGATTTACTCGCTCTGAGGCTGTTCTTCAATGCAGTGTCTAGTTTGTGTAGTAGGGCAGTCTAGGTACCGCCCTATTAAACATGGTTTTCACCTGAATGACAGGTGCGACAGCCTATTGGCTGCTGCTTTCGGGTATGTATAGCTAGTCCTTTGAGCGTTATTGGGGTGGTTTCTTTGACTGATTTTTATTAACTTTTGTCCATTTTAGTGCATCTGCTCGTGAGCCCTTCGTCACTGTGGACTGCAGGGCCAACGCTCTTTAGACAGCGTTAAGACTGCACTGTTTGTTCTGCTGCTATTTTTATGACCGTGACCAATTGCATTTGATTTATTACTTTCTGGCGTTGTTTGTTTGTTTATCACGCTCATGCTGGTGGGTTAGGTGAAGAAAGAGTGGCTAGTCCGACTCGTCATTTAAAGCGAGCTGTGCCGTCCACGGCGCTTGCTTAGCTCCACCGGCTGTTATATTGCCACCAGCAGCGTGTTTTTGTTTATCTATTTGGTTGCTTTTTTTTTTGTTGGATTTGCGCTCTTCCTAAGGACGGCGTGGAAGAATCGGGTAATATCTCATCCCCGGGAAGATTTAGTTTTTATTTGTTTTGTTTAATGTTGATTTGAGTCTTTTGGCTGAAAGATCTTTTCAGCTTTGTTTTTGTTCTTTGTAACTTGTTTTTTTGTATTTTATGTGATTTAATTTGAAGCCTGTTGTCTTCGCTTGTATTGTTGGTTTTATTTCTTCTTTCTGGTTTTGTTCTTCTCCTTCACCTCTTGCTGCTCCATGGCATGTCTAGGTTCATGAGCTTTTAGCACGAACCTAGTTGAGTCTTTAAATCTCTCTCTGACCCTTGCGGCCAGTAAATTGTCCATTGTTCCCCTTTAGGGTTTGAACTTATTCTAATGCAAGTTGTTGGATTGTATGTGAGTTGAACTAATTGTGTTCTTATTTTTTTCCTTTTTTTTGTTTATTTCAGGAGCTGAAGGCCCCAGTGAGGGAAGCTAGCTGCCTTGGCCCTGTGGTGGTGGTGTTTCTCTCAGTGTTTTGCTATCTGATATCTGCTTCTCCCTCACTTAGAGTGGGTGTGGTGTGAGTGTGTTGAGTGGTGTCTTAGGATACTCACTGTTCAGCTAGCTCCCTACTGGTAAGCCTCAGCTGCAAAGTTTCTTGTTTTCCTTACTTCTTTTCGTTGTTTCTTTTCGTTGTTTCGTTGGCAACAGTTTTCTACATTTTAATTATTGTGCAATAAAGTATATTTGTATTTATATCCACGTCTCTTGTGTTCAGTGGTAACGAACCTGTGTGCTATATTTTTTTGGGTATAAATTTCCCTGTTTAAAGAAACAGGGTGGTGTAGTCTGCTCTAATTTTTAGTTGTACAGTATATTGGCGTCAATTCTGGCCCTCCACCGCCCTGCCACATTTGCACTCTTTTTTTCATCCAGTACGATTCTCTTGTTCTATTTTGTGTCCCCTTTCACATGTATTTAGTCTCTGTTTTTTTTTTTTTTTTTTTTTTTTTTTTTTTTTTTTTTTTTTACTTTGCATTTTTCTCATACTGATGCTTTCACTTGCACGTACATGACTTAGCCCTGTGTGTCATCGTTCTACGTTATATAAAGCATTATGGTCGTGAAGAAATGACATTTTTATTCTAATGTATACAAGCTGTATAGAGGAATTGATACCTTGAATGATGAAACCTAAGAGTTATTGTAAGCATAATGCATCCTGCTTCCTTTAGCTTAAAGTCACACAGTACATTTTCAATCAGCAAAATGTAAGCAATGTTTACAGGTGTACAGTGAGTTGACACTGAAAGCTATTTCACATGAAACTTCTGTTTCTAAATGACCTGCACTTGACCGATTAGTAAGGATAGCATGCATGTTATCTTTATCAGGAGTTTACAATATTTGTCTGAGAAGGTTCATCTCTGTTTCTGGGCTTTTTATTTTTAGTATTTCACATACAGTAGATAATGTCATGATTTTGAGTCATGCGATTGCGAGTAAATCAGAACGTGATTGGTTGGAGGTAGACCGTGCCACGATTGGTCAGCGCCACGAGACCGATTGGCTGGAGTAGACGTCCACCTATTTGTGGATTCTTGTGCACGTCTTGACGTTAGAAATGTTTCAAATGCACAGAACGCAATCCACAAATGCGTGCAGTGATTCACAAATGCACAGAACGCGATTCACAAATGAGCAGGAAGCCATTTATTTATTTACAAATAAATACAATTAAATATATATTTATAAATTTTTATTTGCAAATCCCATTTTATTTGTGAATTTCATTTCTTTTTGTGAAATGTGTAACATATTTACGCTTATTGTGCATTTGTTGATTTAAATATTTGTGAAACTCTTTATATTTATTTGTGGATCATAGTATATTTATTCAGAATAACGAAACAATTCTGACCCCATAGTCTTCTAACAATGACAATGCTTACCACACCAATAGGGTCTTTTCCAAAAATATTGGTTTCTTTTACTGCAGCCAGTGTGCTCTGGCACAGTGAAATTTCTTCTAAAAGTGGGTGTAGATGTAAGGCTGCTTCTTGTCAATGTTTACTATGATTTTTTTTATTTTTTTTTTGTCTTAGTCTCAACTAATTCGTTCTTTAATTCCTTGGCACTGGTAGCCGTTTGCAGTGGCTGGCATGGATCCACATTGCTCTCTCTGCTGTTTTCAGAGCAGTCAGCAGAATCTGGAATGGTCCCAGCCAAAGCTTGGACTTCCAGTTCTTTCTCCTGAAGTCTTTCAACACAATCCACTCATCAGGCTTCAGGTTGTGCAATGCATCTGCATGTGGTTTAGGAAGGTTGTCCTTCACCTGTCAGTGAATATCAGATGACACAGAGGAAATGTTTGTACAATTGTTCAAAATGTCATCTTCACATTCGTCAATACTGGGTCTCTGGCTTCCCAGGGGACCCACTGCTGTGTTTATCAGCTTGCCAAAAAGAATTTCAAATGGACTTAGGTTAGCTATACCTCTTGCTCATGCTTGCATCCGCATCAACACTATTGGGAGGGCTTTGACCCATGAAAAGCCTGTTTCTGCACAGAATTTTTCCTTTTTTTTTTTTTGTGTGCCATTTTAGATTCTGCTGCCTGTGCTGAGTAATAAGATGGGAGCTTAACTGAAAGTAAAATCCCTTCTGGGTGACTACTGCAAATCCCACGCAGTTTTGACCTGTTGCTGAGTTCCTGGATGCTGATCCGTCCACAAATAGTTCCAGATCAGGGTTGGTCAGTGGTTTCTCCTGCAAATCCAAAATTGTATCCCAAGTACAAAAGGACTTGGGATACAAACTTCATTAACTACACTCAGACAATCATGAGGCTCTCCATCCTGCTCTGTGGGAAGAAGAGTGGAGGGTTGAGAGTTGTAAACTGTTTAACTGTGACATTTGGCATGTCTAAAAACACATTGTTATATCTCAACCATTGTATGCCCATCATATGTGCTGTTTTGTTGTTCCAAAAGCAGCTGTGACATTAACTGGTTTGGAAATTTTCTGAATTGTCCTATTCTGTCTTTTACCTACTGCAGAAATTAAATTCCCTAGAACTTCCACTTCTTGTTGAATAAATTGCAGTTATGACAGGTTTGCTTTGTAGCCCTTTCAGCGAGGTGACCGTTAATGGAAAATGCAAACCAAAATTTACTATTTGGGTGTACTGGTATGCTAAAGAAAGCATTGGCCAAATTGACAACTGAAAACCATGCTTTGTCTTCTAGTATTTGGGACAAGATAGTGTATGGATTTGGGACATTAGGTGCTTGTTGGACCACAGCATCATTAACTGCTTTTAAATCTTGTACAAATCTCCACTCCTTTGGCTGCCCTGGAACTCTTATTTTCTTTACTGGGTATAGTGGGGTTTGCACAGGAGACATCTCACATGGCACAATAACTCCAGCTTTTAACAGGGAGTTGAACACCGGTGTAATACCTGCTATAGCTTTTGGTGTTAGGCGATATTGAGCGTTCTTTGGACTGTAATCTGATTTTGGAATATGGTCCCTGGAGCCCAATTTTTCCACTGCTCTTTGGCCACTTTTTGTAATTGCAAGTCTGAAGATTCTAATTTGGGCAGGGCCAAATCTGCAGTTCTGGCCCTGCACCAACACGTTGCTTCAATTTTGCACCATGGGTTGGGATCTGATCCATCATGAGTGGTGTGCTATTTGCATTCAATTTTGGGATGTCAAAAACAGCTAGCTGCTTAGTGTGCTCCCAGTCGCATATTTTCTGTTTCTGCATAGTTACAGGTTTGCACCTTAAGGGTGCAGAGAATGTCTCATTTACTGACTTTCTTAATGTTCCTATAGTACACAGGAAGCGACTGCTCATTCTAGGTAAAGTGGAAAATTCACACAATCATATCACAAAGTGCCCTGCTCCTGAGTCAACTAGAACCTGTGTCGATATTTGTTTGACAAGTAATGTCATCGCAATCACAGGCATTTCTTTAAACCTGGGCTCACTATATTTAGCATAGGTTTCATTCACAGGTAAAATGGCAAACTTGGATTCTTTGCTAGACATTGAATTAGTGACTGGTGAAAATGGAACAGTTAGCTTAAGTTTTCTTCATTGTATTGCAAAAAAAAAAGTCAGACTTACCCATCCCTGGGTGCTTACCTGCCCCCAACCTGTACAAACCTCACACCTCCTGGTTCTTGGCTTCCCCTTGATATTTCTTAGGGCAATCCTGTGCCCAGTAGTCTGAACTTCCACATAAAAAACATCCACTCTGAAATCCAGGTCTGCCCCGTCCTCATCCGGTACCTTTTCCATGGCCATGGCCTCTCCTCCTAAAGGAATCTCCTTGAGCCTCAGACAAATGAACCTAAAATGATGGTGTTTCATTTCTACCTGTTTGTCTTTTTCTTCAGCTTTTCTGCATGGATGGCATGCTGTTCAATCAGAAATAATTTTTCAGTGTGACAGGTTATGCAAGTTTGCTTGATTTTTCTTGCATTGTCCTCTCTTTATATATTTATGAGGAGGTAAGAATGGGACAAACTGGATTACTAATGTGCCTTCTTTGTCTCACTCACAGATTCACCTTCTTAGGATGTGCCGGCTGCCTGCTGAGCGAAGCTCCTGGGGCGAAAACCCCCAACTCCCCACAATTCACTGGATTATTAACAAAGCTCACTCTTCCCTGGATTGGAGATGCTTGCACCTCCTCTGCTCCTCATCACTGCCTGCCAGCAGCCTAAGTGGAGTTTTTTCCATTGTGTGTTGCACCGTCTCTCTCCTTCTCACCCCCTAAATCTTCTAAAAATAAAACACTCGCTTTGTTTTACACCGTATTCCTGGCTCTGCTCTCATCTGTTCCGTGGCTGACTCCTCAAAGTGTCTTACATTTGTTATCCACCGTGTGTTACTGGCTTAAAAACCCTAAAATCAGGAAGTGTCCTTTTCACCTCGAAGTGTCTCAAAACTCGGGCGTTGGCTCCCTCTGGCAATGAGAAGGGAAAATCATGCGTTCTTTTTATATAATTTTTTTCGGGGTCATCTCCAGGATTTGAATGCTTGTCAGTCAGGGTGGCCCTGGTGGAATAATTCAATGAGAGGGACCAAGGATGTCATAAGAGTTAACCCAGCATCTTTCTTTGGGGCCGTAGCCCTCCCACACCCCCAGCCTAAAGCTTCCAACCCCTACCCACTGCTCTATGAGAGTCCATGATGGAGCACACCAGGTAAGCTGGGACCTTGTCAATGAGGGTGGTGGTTCAAATTCAGATCTGTTATAGGTGGGGTGAATTTATGCTTGTTCAAGGAGGGAGACATGGAAGGATGGGCAGATAAGGTAATGGGCTGGTGGTTGCAATCAATGTGTCAGTGGGCTAATCTAGCATTGCATCTTAAATGGTCCAATGAAACAAGGGCTGAGATTGGAAGTTCATAAAAAATTGTAGCACTTTTGAGGGCAAGGTTGGCCTGTTAGGACAGCACGGTGTTTTTCCTACTCGGAAAGTTACTGCGCTCTTTTATTGCACAATTAAACAATTTGTTTTAGTAACCTTATTTGCAAGATCATAGTGAATGCACAGCCAGCACCTTCAATCTGAAGCATGGACTGGTAAATATAAGATCTCTTGTATCTAAAGCACCTGAAATAATTACTGGTCAGAAGTTTTGTGTTCTATGCTTAACAGAAACTTGGAAACTTGTCTGCCCGTTTATAGTTTTATATATATATATATATATGTGTGTATATATATATATATATATATATATATATGTGTGTATATATATATACATATATATGTGTATATATATATATATATATATATATATATATATATATATATATATATATATATATATATATATATATACAGTATATATATATATACTGGAAAAGATTGTCACAGTTATTCATGATGATAAGCTTCTGTTCAAAATTATATTTAATTTATTTGAAGTTCATTCATTCATTTTCTACCGCTTATCCGAACTACCTCGGGTCACGGGGAGCCTGTGTTTATCTCAGGCATTATCGGGCATCAAGCCAGGATACACCCTGGACGGAGTGTCAACCCATCGCAGGGCACACACATTCTCATTCACTCACGCAATCACACACTACGGACAATTTTCCAGAGATGCCATTCAACCTACCATGCATCACATCGACTTGATTAATGTGTCAGTCAGCTAATATGCATGTTAATTTCTTTCAGTTTTGCTAAGGGAGATATTGACAAAACAAGAAATGACACAACCAACTGTTTACATGAATACTACACACAATAGTCATTTGGTCAAAAGAAAGATGAATTGGTTTTCTGTGTGCACTTTAGCTGTGTCAGCATGTGCACCACATTAAGTTATTTTTTTTTAACTTATTGTGCTTAAAGGGACAGTTCACCCAAAAATGAAAATTTGCCCATGATTTACTAACCTTCAAGTCATCCTTTACCTCTTTTTTAACATCAATGTGTCCTGCACATTATTCTCTCGTACATGCGTTTCATCGCTAAAGTTTCAATATTGCTGTGCTACGCGTATGTTTAACATGATATAGCAAAATGTCTAATTATAATTTACTCTCAGATCAAATACTATTGCTAATATCATACTACTAGTGCAAATTGCCAGTGCAAAATCAGTTTTTGTGTGTGTTTTTAGTAATTATTGTTGGTTTGGTGTGTTTGAGTGCTTATTGTTACAGTTACACAGCAAAAGTTCAGTGACATTTTTATTTGTGCATGGTAGAAAGCAAGTACTGATAATGACATACAATAAATATGGATTCAGGCAGCAGGCTACACAGTGAACTGTATTGGCAAAAGCCAATGTCTGCTTCTTTTACCAATTTATTTAACGATTTGCATTTCTAATCCAAACAACGTCAAATTTGGCTCTGCAGCAAGAAACCTGTCAAGCTTATAATCCATTGGACTTATGGTTCGAGAGATATGCGAAGAACAGACACACACACACACACACACACAGACAGACAGATGTTCCTGTAATTTATAGATAGATAGATGGTATATATTCTCATACTGCCCAGCCCTAATATGTGGCATGGGTTGGGCAATGACAAGAATGTCCATATTACAAACCTAGAAAATGTTTTCAGATGGAGTATGTGAATATATATTTATATATATATATATTTTTGAATATAACAGCATTTTCATTTTAGGGTGGTCTTTTTAAATGCATATTTCAACCACTTACACAATGTTTTTTTTCCCTCTGAGACTACCTATCTGGGTCTGGTTGGTGGCTTTGACCTAAGACACTGTGTGGAGAGTGCTGAAAGCCACTTTTACAACTGCTGTGGCACGTGGTATGAATTGGAGAGGAGTCAATGGGAAGATTGGTGTCCAACGTCTGGTCATAACGGAAGTTGTCATTGGTAAGAACCTTTTTTAGAAGTCATTTTTATTTGTATAGCACTTTGCACAATACACAAAGTTTCAAAACCGCTTTACAGAACATCGTATTGTAATTTCTGTTATCACAGTAATAGTAATAGTCATGATAATGTAAAAATGTGCTGCATCACAGTTAAAGCGTCTCTGCAAGTTTGAGTTTGCAAAGAAGCTGAGTCCTGACAGTACCCACCCACCCCTCTCCCCATCCCCACCCCCCCATCCCCATCCCCCTCCTCCACAGAAAAAAATCAACAAAAACCCGATGGGGCAAAACACGGGCCTGCAACACCCCATGCGGACAGGTAGTGGGGCGGTGTCCTCCATGGAGACCGGAATTGAAGTGATGCCCCCCACTGGACAGGTGCGGGGCGATGCCACAGGACACCAAAAAAAAAACAAAACTCAGGCTGTTGACATGGCCCACAAACAGGAAGTGAGGCGGTGCCCCCTGCGGAGAACCGGAAGCGGAGCGGTGTCCCTCACCGGAAAAATGCAGACTGATGTCACCAAAACCACAAAATCCAGGGCAGAAAAAAAAAGTCCGGCAAAAAAAAAAAATGCTCACACAATAGGCCAGTCCAGGCTGAAGCTATCCTGCTGGGTCTTAAGAGTGGTGGAATCCTTCTGTTAGGTACACGTGGATAAAACAGACGCAAATGCAGGATTACTAAAAAAACAGGATTTAATAAATAAAAAACACAGAACAGGAACACAGACTAAAGACAAGACGGAAACAGGACAACGACAAACAACAGCAGACACGACTAGTATAGCACAACGACAGGGGATTCCGGAATGCGGCACGGTTAAATACACATGCCAATCAACACATAAGGAACAGGTCTGCAGAGGCGGGCAGGAAGAAAGGGCGGGGCAGACACGTGACACAAAACAAACAAAAGCACGTGGCCAAAGTCCTGACAATACAATACGTTTATTAAGCACTCGTCACAGAGGTGAAGGACAAACTCGCTGCCTGTGTCCTGCCAATCGATCTGGACGACTTGATCTCTTTGGCCACCCAGATAAACCATCAGCTTCAAGAGCACCGAGAGAAAAAGGGGACCCTGTAATGTAGTCTTATAGCTGAGCTTCTTCATGTTCTTCTGGTATGCTGCATGTGTAGACACATTCCTGCTTTGTATGCTTAAGAGTGGATTAATTATTTCAGTCCTGGCTTGCACGCAATCCCAGGGACACTCAGTTTGTACAGATTAAATAAGATTAGATAAGTATAAAGTGACACAGATAAGAATAAAGTGAACAAACGGGTGTACGTGTTTCTCAAATAATGTGGACAGTGAATATATTTAATGTTGGCTTCTAAATAGCCAGAACTTGGGCTTTTCTTTAGTCAGAGCCAGGTATCAGCTATTAATCTGAAGGTGGCAAGGAATCACACTTTTCAGCATAACAATATTGTAAAGAGTTTATTGTTTGAGATACTATATCTATCCTATCAGTCTGAACCACGGTGGTCATTTCTGTCTGATCTCTCCAGGTGTTTCCACCCACATAACTGACACTCACTCAGTATTTTTCAAACAATTATGCACAAACACTAGATACTGTTGTGAGTAAAATCCCTGAAGATCAGAAGTTTACAAATATACTCAATCCAGCCCATCTGACATTAACACGCATTCCAAGGTGCTAGTATAAATGGACTTATAAGAGAACAATATCTGTTTTACATTGTCCACAGCCTAAGAATTGCTGGCAACATGGAAACCAACATTTGCTATTGACATGAGTGACCAGATGTTTGACCATGAACATTGACCCTGTGGAGCTCCAGACACGCAGTTTGTCAAGAGGGTTTAGGTGTATCTTTATTTCTGCACTGAAATGGGCAGCTGTTGTTTTATGCTATTTGGATACAATCCAGATTACCCGGTGTACCCGGACATCTGTTTCAGACAGCTTCCTCTTGTGTCAACAGTTACTGCTATTGGATGTGGTTTGCAGAGGTGGGAGTAAGTCACACATGTGCAAGTCACAAGTAAGTCTCAACTTAATCTTCAAGTCTCAAGCAAGTCCGAGTCAATTTTTGTGAGTGTCAAGTCAAGTCAAGTCAAGTCACTGCTTTATGTCAAGCAATTCAAGTCAAGTCATAGCTTGAGTCAAGCAAGTCACTGGCAAGTCATACAGATGTTTGATGATTTAACTAAATGTATATATTAAACAAAGTTAAATCTACAGTATTTATGGTATTTACAGTATTTAAAACTCTGAGAGTTCTATTTGCAACAAAAAATGATTATATGCATTTATTTTTAAAAGGTGTCCACATATAGGTGAGTTGTAAATACAATAAAAATATAAAAATAAACTAAAAACAAAACTACAAAGCCTAAGATGTAATTGTAGCTGAAATAAGGCACCACAAAAGCATGAAAGCTTCAATATGCCTCAAACATGGCAGAAGACCATGGAAAAGTATATATAATAAAGTGCAATGGTTTCTATTCAACCAAATGGCATTTTTTGAACAGGCATTCCCTTTTAATGGGACATGAACACATCCTTAAATTAGATACTTCCCTTTTAACAACAGAATAACAACAATCAATCACGTCAATCAAAAAACGTAAATCATTGAATCACCAAACCTTGAAGTGAATTAACTATTGGAGAGGGAGAGAGAGAGATTTTTTATTTTAGGTTTATATATATGCATCCCCATAAACGATCCATACGCTTTTCACTCAAAGCCTAACACTGACGACCAATTATAAGTTCTATTGCAAAACAGCTGACATTTCCACATAAACAGCAACCAACCATTTACACTACATTGCACTTGCAAAAAATTAAATTTGATAGAAATTTGTCACTCAATTGTGAGCGATGTGGTTGCATTATCACCCCACCATGGCTGAATACACGTTCTACCTTGAACAAAGAGGGGAGGGTGTGTCTGTTCACAGCCCAAAACTGCAGGGAGTCCTGTCCATCACAAAATCCCGGTACCCGAACGTAATTATTTTTGGTTAATTATTGTAGCGCCTTCCATGTTTCGTCACGACTGTTGAGGTTTATTAGTTAGTGCGCGCTCTCCCTCTGCTTCAGTGGTGGAACTAGAGTTTTATACATGGGGTGGCCAGGGGGTGGCCAAGGCAACTTTAGGTATATTATGTACAGTATATTTTGTATATTATGGCTAAACTGGGGAACGAACCGATCTCTCTTGTCTGATTAATCTGTTAATAGCCTCTAACGTCAATTTATATAGTGATGTAACTTTCTAAATATTTTTCTGGAAAACTATATCCTGATGTTTAATCTCAAAACTTACCGAAATTTGATGTTTTAGTATTAGTCTGTTTTAGTATTCTTCTCTACCCCTCAACTCTTTATTGTCATTGATTGATGGATTTGAAATGTTGAGCGGTGCCACAATCAAATGTCAAACGAAGACTTCTTTTGATAGGTGAAATGAGATGTCGATCAGCATCAAACTTCCAATGCTATTAAATAAAAATTCGGGGTGGCACCTGGTGTGGCCAATCAAATGTCAGGGACACCCCTCTGGCTCCACCACTGCTCTGCTTGCCTGCTGCGTCATGTAGTTATATTACGCTCTTGCGTGCGTTCAAAAACAGATTTAAAAAAAAAAAGAAAAAAAAAATTATTTCGGGTCTTTTAACTCAAGTCAAATTTGAGACTTAAGTCTGACTCAAGTCAAGTCATATGACTCGAGTCCCCCATCTCTGGTGGTTTGTCTTTGTGGTGGTATGCCAACATTTCCATTTCCATATTGTGGCTCTCTGCATTTACCTATTGATTCTGAAATTTTAGTACTGACCAATAAAGCAGAGGATGGTCTTGTACAGCTTTATTTTTTTTTTTATCTGCTTCACCTACTTCAATAAAAAGATGCAGGCAATTAAGTACAAGAAGTAGTAGGAATTCTCTGGAGGGCTTTTTGCTGAACCAGAATGTTTGGATATTTGGATGTTGTTGTACCCCACTTCCACTTATACATTCAGGTTTGTTGACAGTAGAGTGGCGTTCCACTTTATGTTCTAGGATGCAATCATGTCTATGTCACCTTCTGGCTCTTCCTTTTAGTTATGATGTAATAGCTAGTTTTGCCAGAATCCTTGCTTGCATTCTGCATACAACGTAAATTTTCCTTAACTATAACTTGATAACATACTTAATATTTTCATATTCATTTCATCTCTCTCTGGCTCTCCTTAGTTATAAGAACTAAGCCTATTAACTGTCATCATGTGTGGCATAGGCCAGAAAAGGCAGACCTTTTCTTCTTTACAAGGGGTAACATGTACAAGAAATAATTCATTCAACAATTTGCTTTCTGCTACTACAATATGCTTTTCTTAAACCCTGACAGCCATGGTCACAGCCACCTGCCTCCACATTCTTCCCCTTTACTTAGACACATACACATATTGCATCATGTTTGAATGTCATGATGGGAAAAAATAGAAACAGTAAAATCCAGGCTACACTGTATTACTCCTGCAAAACCATGCAAGATATTTCTTCATGCATGGTGACAGATGATGAAAATTTGGAAGGGAAATTCAGGGCCAATAAATAGGGTTTCTGAAGAAAGAGCAAATATTTTGACAAAAACAATAGGCACATGTAAAGTAATTATGCAGTGTCGGCGCCACGAGCAGGCCCTGGGGGGCGTGGCCCGGCCACTTGAGTCACTGTGCCCCCTTACTTCTCAAAATAATAACGTAACTTAATTTTAAAAAATGTTTTACAAATTACTTTTATTATACCATGAATACTGGTTAAAGAATAAAGAGTATAAGTTAATTAAAAAAATAATAATTGTACTAACCCATAATGCAGTGCTAACATAGTCAGCCAATTACATTCACGTTGCCACTACGTCAGTAACGTAAATCAGTAGGCTAAATGGTCAGTGAAATCGTTATTCTAAAGTTTGCGAAGTTCGTCTGAAAACATTTACTAAAACATTGTTTTAATTCAAAAAATTAACAATGGATATAAGAAAATGGGGGGCATGGTGGCTTAGTGGTTAGCACGTTCGCCTCACACCTCCAGGGTTCGATTCCCGCCTCCATCTTGTGTGTGTGTGTTCTCCCCGTGCCTCGGGGGTTTCCTCCGGGTACTCCGGTTTCCTCCCCGCCCCCGGTCCAAAGACATGCATGGTAGGTTGATTGGTATCTCTGGAAAATTGCCCCTAGAGTGTGTGTGTGTGCGCCCTGCGATGGGTTGGCATTCCGTCCAGGGTGTATCCTGCCTTGATGCCCAATGACGCCTGAGATTTGGGGATAGATAGTGAGACGTTTTTAAATGTTGAGTCTATGAAGCCTATTATGGATTTAACAAATTGCACCATTGTGGAAACAGAATGCATCGTTGCAAAGCAATATATCTCCAGAATTAAGACAGAGGAAAGTCAACAGAAAATGACGGTTATGAGACTTCTTTCTGAACGGCACAAAGTTCTGGAAGCCATGCCCAGTGTTTTTTCTGCGCTAAAGGTTGCGGTCACGTTCGGGGCCTCCACTGGCATGTGTGAGAACTATGGGGTCAGAATTGTTTCGTTATTCTGAATAAATATACTATTATCCACAAATAAATATAAAGAGTTTCACAAATATTTTTTAAATCAACAAATGCACAATAAGCAAACCGTAAATATATGTTACAAATTTCACAAAAAGAAATGAAATTCACAAATAAATAAAATGGGATTTGCAAATAAAAAATTTTTTATAAATATATATTTAATTGTATTTATTTGTGAATGGCTTCCTGCTCATTTGTGAATCACTGCACGCATTTGTTGATTGCGTTCTGTGCATTTGTGGATTTGAAACATTTCTAACGTCAAGACGTGCACAAGAATCCACAAATAGGTGGACTCCGCCCACCGTCTACTCCAGCCAATCGGACAACGGTCTCGTGGCGCTGACCAATCGTGGCACGGTCTACATCCAACCAATCACGTTCTGATTTACTCGCAATCGCATGACTCGAAATCACGACATTATCTACTGTATGTGAAATACTAAAAATAAAAATAAAAAGCTCAGAAACAGAGATGAACCTTTTCAGACAAATATTGTAAACTCCTGATAGAGATAACATACATGCTATCCTTACTAATCGGTCAAGTGCAGGTCATTTAGAAACAGAAGTTTCATGTGAAATAGCATTCAGTGTCAACTCACTGTACACCTGTAAACATTGCTCACATTTTGCTGATTGAAAATGTACTGTGTGACTTTATTAAAGTAAAAGCTAAAGGAAGCAGGATGCATTATGCTTACAATAACTCTTAGGTTTCATCATTCAATGTATCATAATTCCTCTATACAGCTTGTATACATTAGAATAAAATGTCATTTCTTCACGACCATAATGCTTTATATAACGTAGAACGATGGCACACAGGGCTAAGTCATGTACGTGCAAGTGAAAGCATCAGTATGAGAAAAATGCAAAGTAAAAAAAAATCATGAGACTGTAAATACATGTGAAAGGGCACAAAAATAGAACAAGAGAATCGTACTGGATGAAAAAACGAGTGCAAACTAGACACTGCATTGAAGAACAGCCTCAGAGCGAGTAAATCAGAACGTGATTGGTTGGAGGTAGACCGTGCCACAATTGGTCAGCGCCACGAGACCGTTGTCCGTTTGGCTGGAGTAGACAGTGGGCGGAGTCCACCTATTTGTGGATTCTTGTGCACGTCTTGACGTTAGAAATGTTTCAAATCCACAAATGCACAGAACGCAATCAACAAATGCGTGCAGTGATTCACAAATGCACAGAACACGATTCACAAATGAGCAGGGAGCCATTCACAAATAAATACAATTAAATATATATTTATAAATATTTTTTTTATTTGCAAATCCCATTTTATTTATTTGTGAATTTCATTTCTTTTTGTGAAATGTGTAACATATATTTACGGTTTGCTTATTGTGCATTTGTTGATTTAAAAAATATTTGTGAAACTCTTTATATTTATTTGTGGATCATAGTATATTTATTCAGAATAACGAAACAATTCTGACCCCATAGAGAACTTCTCGGCACTAAAGAACGTTTTTACGGACCACAGACGAGCAATGAGCCACACTCGTAAGTCTCAACTCGTGCATCTTGCATTTGAGCGGGACTTTACGAAAAAATTTCGCCATTCGTTGTAGGACCTTGTTCTTCAAAAATGTAATTCCTCCTCTCGTCGCCTGCAGCTCTTCTAAAGGTAAGAGGCCTTTTTGCTTTAGTACGTTTGGTTATATGGTGGCTAATTTGCGTGTGTTTTCGCGAGTCTTGCACTTTAGAGTCATGATAAATTATAGTTTACAGTGAGTGACACGTTTAGTATTTTATTATGTTTATTGAAGTTTAATAATAGTAATAGTATGTGAACGAGATAGGCCCACCCAGTTAAACATGAGGCCCCCTCATTCTCTATTCTCTGGCGCCGACACTGTAATTATGTAAAGGATTCAAAAGACTCATTGCCTTCAAATATAATTAAATTAACATTTCTACATAAAAATTACTGTAGTAAATGAATCAAAATTAATATTTGGTGGTGTGACTAATATTTCCTTAATGTATATGTATATAAACATTAGCTGATAAGACTAGAGACTTTTGTAGAGACTTTGACCATCACACTTGCAGTCATCGTGTGCAGTCACACACACACACACACACACTCACATATATATATATATACATATATATATATATATATATATATATATATATATATATATATATATATATATATACATATATACACACACACACACACACACACACACATATATATATATATATATATATATATATATATATATATATATATATATATATATATATATATATATATATACATATATACATTTAATGCATTTATCAGACACCCTTATCCAGAGTGACTTACCTTTTTTTTTTTATTTCAATTTATACAACTGTGCAATTGGGGGTTAATTGAAGGTTATTGCTGAGGGGCCTAGCAATGGCAACTTGGTGGACCTGGGATTTTAACTCACGACCTTCCAATCATTAGTATACCCTTCCCAAACACTTAATTAAGTAGTCATGTAACAGCAGTGCAGTACAATGAAGTACACATATATAGGTCAAGAGCTTTCCATTTGAGATCCCCCAGGACCCTAGGCAAAGAGCTGCTTAAATTGTAAATCATGTTAAAAAACAAACAAATCCTAAATGTATCTAAAATAAGCAGCATACCAGAAAAATGAGAAGAAACTCAGATATACGATTACTAACTCCATTTCCACCTAAATAAAAAAAAATTCCAACACCAAGCAGCTAAATTAACAGACAGAAAAAAATATCATAAACTTTGAAAACCCTAAATAGTTCAATTTTGATGGAAGTTTTATAGTTTAGTAGCTTAGAAAACTCAGATACAGAGCTGTACCAACATATGCCAACATGGCACAGGAGAGTGTGCATAACATTCCTAAACATTTTCCCACAAAAAGCTCTCTCTAATACCTCTGATACACAAGTAGTTAAATTTAAACTTTTAAACTTAAAACAGTTAATGGTGAGATATTATAAAATAGATATCTTGGATATTATAAAAATAGCTTTCAATGCATGAATTCAAAGAGATATACGCTCTTAAATTGCAAAAATAAATAAATAAATAACTTTTTTCTTTTTTCTGTGTTCCATTTTCTCTTACTCTGAAGTATATATGTACTCATTTGAACAGTTCTGAAGTAATCTCATGTGTCACCTTTATTTTGGTACCAGAATTATTCAAGTACACCTTATTTAAATTGAGCATGTCCTTTTCAAGCAACAGGCTCAAAAATAGACCTTTGTCATGGCAATAATTATTTTAATTGTTTGCATTTCAAGTCCTCTTTGTAAACAATCACCATTCCTCCTCCTCGGGAATTAAAATAACCACAAGCAGCCGGTAAAAACTCAAACAAAGCGCTGGAATCATCACCATTCAGCCATGTTTCAGTCACAGAGAAAAATTTTTAAAAATCTCTGAGTAAAAACGATTTACTGGCCAGTGATCTGACAATAACTAAGCCAAATCTGATGAAAGAAGGGGCCTGGGTTTGGAGACCAGCAGCATGGGGAACTCGAGGTAGAAGCATTAGCTAATGAAGATTTGCGTGTAGAGTGTATGAGTGTAGAGATTTAGAAATAGGAAAAAAAAATCTTTGGAAAAACCTGAGGAGCAGGACAGGCCACCACCCTACAATAAAGGCTATATCCCAAGTCCAAAGTCAATGGGGATTTCCCCATTGTTGACTTGTCCAGAGAAGGGACAGTTCAAGTGAATGTTGAGAGAGATTTAATTCAATTCATTTCAAATTTATTTGTATAGCGTTTTTTTTTTTTACAATTGACATTGTCTCAAAACAGCTTTACAGAACATACAATTCCTTGCAAAAGTATTCATACCCACTGGACTTTTCCACATTTTGACATGTTATAACCACAAAGAAAAATGTACTTTATTGGGATTTTATGAAATAGACCGAAACAAAGTGGCATAATTGTGAAGTAGAATGAAAATTATAAATGGTGTCCAAATTTGTTTTTACAAATAAATATCTGAAGGGTGTGGTGTGCATTTGTATTCAGCCCCCTTTACTGTGATACCCCTAACTAAAATTTAGCGAAACCAACTGCCTTCAGAAGTCACCTAATTAGTAAATAGACTACACCTGTGTGTAATTTAATCTCAGTATAAATACAGCAGTTCTGTGAAGCCCTCAGAAGTGTGTTGTAATAAGTTTATTTGTACTTAATCAGGGGCAATCCACAGAGAACATTAGTCTAAGAAAGAAGAGATGTCATGTGCCAGGTTATAGCAAAAAATGCTAATTTCCACCTGTAGTCCCTAGAGAGATGTTACATTTGCAAAAGGTCATGAAATACATAGAGTAATTTAGACAACATTAGTGAACAAACAGCATCATGAAGACCAAAGAACACACCAGACAGGTCAGGGATAAAATTGTGGAGAAGTTTAAAGCAGGGTTAGATTATAGATTAATATCTCAAGCCTGGAAAGAGTATGGCACAACTGCAAGCCTACCAAGACATGGCCGTCCACCTAAACTGACAGGCCGTGCAAGGAGAGCATTAATCAGAGAAGCAGCCAAGAGGCCCAAGGTAACTCTGGAGGAGCTGCAGAAATCCGCAGCTCAGGTGGGAGAATCTGTCCACAGGACAACTATTAGTCGTGCACTCCACAAATCTGGTCTTTATGGATGAGTGGCAAGAAGAACGCCATTGCTGAAAGAAAGCCATAAGAAAACCCGTATGCAGTTTGCGACAAGCCATGCAGCAAGCATGTGGAAGAAGGTGCTCTGGTCAGATGAGACCAAAATTTTACTTTTTGTCCAAAATTCCAAACGTTATGTGTGGCAGAAACCTAACACTGCACATGACCCTGAACACACCATCCCCACCGTGAAACATCATGCAGCATCATGTTGTGGGGATGCTCTTCTTCAGCAGGGACAGGGAAGCTGGTCAGAGTTGATGGGAAGATGGATGGAGCCAAATACAGGGCAATCTTAGATGAAAACCTGTTAGAGTCTGCAAAAGATTTGAGACTGGGGCAGAGGTTCACCTTCCAGCAAGACTCTCTCTCACTCACTCGTTTTCTACCGATTATCCGAACTACCTCGGGTCACAGGGAGCTCAGGCGTCATCGGGCATCAAGGCAGGATACACCCTGGACGGAGTGCCAACCCATCGCAGGGCACACACATTCTCATTCACTCACACAATCACACACTACGGACAATTTTCCAGAGATGCCAATCAACCTACCATGCATGTCTTTGGCCTGGGGAGGAAACCGGAGTACCCGGAGGAAACCCCCGAGGCACGGGGAGAACATGCAAACTCCACACACACAAGGCGGAGGCGGGAATCGAACCCCCAACCCTGGAGGTGTGAGGCGAATGTGCTAACCACTAAGCCACCGTGCCCCCCTTTCCAGCAAGACAATGACCCTAAACATACAGCCAGAGCTACAATGGAGTGGTTTAAATCAAAGCATATTTATGTGTTAGATTTTGGCCCAGCCAAAGTCCAGACATAAATCCACTTGAGAATCTGTGGCGAGACTTGTTTTTCATTGTCTGTGGAGATTAACAAGTTAAAAATAAATTGCACTGATTCAATAATTGTTTTTGTTTTCTTGTTTGACCTATGCACCACAATTTCACATTGCCTAATAGAAATATTTACAGAATAGTTTTATTCTTCCCATTATCAGTACCAGCTATTCAAAATATATAATTTAGTGCATTTTACAATGGAAGAAAGTTGAGCAGAATTAAGTTCAAGTTATTGTTGGTGTGGCCCTCTGACACAATTCAGGTTTCTCATGTGGCCCCTTGTAAAAATTAATTGCCCACCCCTGTTGTAACGTGTCAAAATTTGAAAAAGTTCAGTGGGTATGAATACTTTTGCAAGGCAGTGTAAACATAAAACAAAAGGTTATTATAAAAAATAAATAAAGATTAATATAATAAAAAAAATCAAGATTAATATTAGATATATTTAAATGTGTTTGTATTTATCCCCAATGATCAAGTCTGAGGTGACTCGCGTGGCAGTGGCAAGGAAAAACTCCCTTGAGGAGTAAAGAAAGAAACCTTTAGAGGAACCAGACTCAAAGGGAAACCCATCCTGATATGGGTAATACTGGAGGGTGTGATTCTAAATATACAGTCAGACAAATGTGGTTTTGTTGAGACGATTGTTGTCCTCAAGACCACATGGAGTTGGTATCTCCTCTTTAGTATAGCTGAGTCCAACTGGAGCTGCTAAATCTCTAAATGTCTCAGGATCCTCATAGAGTCAGCCTCATCTCAGTGGAGTTCCAAAATCTTCATGGCACAGAAGACAATCTGAGCTGGTACAATTTCTAGATGCCTCAGGATGGGTAGAAAGAGAGAAGCAGTGGCGAGGGATTAACATAGCTGCTGTTCATAATATTAGCAAGTACTAGATGATAATGTGCATTTGGTCAGATGTATTAGAGCACAAGATTATGGGAAGTATTATGTGTATGTCTAACTGAAGAGATCTATATTTAATCTATATTTAAACTGGGAAAGTGTGTCTGAGCCCTGAACACTATCAGGAAGTCTATTCCAAAGTTTAAGAGCTAAATACAAAAACGCTCTACTGCCTTTAGTAATCTTTGATATTCTGGGAGCTACCAGAAGTCCTGAGTTTTGTGATCTCAGAGAGCAGGAAGGATTGTAGTATGTTAGAAGAATAGATAGATACATATGAGAGCCAAACCATTAAGAGCCTTGTACAGTACATAAGTCGCAACAGTTTGTAAACAATTATAAACTTAACAGGTAGCCTGTAATGAGTCTGTCTGTGTTTCTGCCCTGTTTCTGTCTGCTGTCTTTCCCTATTGTTAATTGTTTGCTCCACCCACTCGTTTGTTCCCACGGACACTGATTGAACTCATTCATCTCCTCAGGTGTGTTGTCTTTGTCTCTGATTGTCTCTGCTTTGTCATTGCTTCCTGTCAGCTATATATACTCTGTTTGTTCACTTCCCTGGTGTTGGTCGTTATTGCATGTTGGATGTTGGAGTGCCTGTTCCCGTTTCCTGTTAGCCCTGTTTGTTGCCTTGTTCTGTCTACCTGTCTGTTCAGCTGCTTTCTTGTGTTTTGAATAATTAAACTAATCTGCATTTGGGTCCTCATTCACCTTTGTCCTGCATCGTGACAGAACGACCAACCTTAAGATGGATCCAGCAGAAATCTTGTTTGGTTTATGTCAGGGGGATTCCCCACTTGAGGAATATGTGGACGTGTTCCTGGACCTGTGCAATCAGGTGGACTTCGGGGAGAGGGCCCTTAAGGACATGTTCCGGCATGGATTGGAGGACGGGCTGCGCTACCTAGTGCCATTGGGCCGAGAGGTGGGGCCTTTCACAGACCTGGCCAACATAGCATGGGCGGGTCCTCCCTAGCCGTGTGCAGGGCAGAGACGGACACCGGTCCTAAATATTTTTTGGGGGGGGCGGTAGGCATCGGGGTCCGTGGGCTGCAGAGCCAGGCCAGCCACACACGCCTGAAACCCCTACAGTACCTCGGCCCAACCCAGGCCTGTGTACGCCGGTGACCGAGCCTGTCCACATGGGTGCCAGACCGGAAAGCTCGGGCGAGGCCTTTGTGAACCGGCTGATCGCCAAGCTGGCGGACACCCCGATGGTGCCGGTTCGGGCGGCCGGCATCCCTACGGCACCGGCTGGAGCACCTAAGGCACCCGAACCTGCCGAAGCACCCGAACCTGCCGAAGCACCCGAACCAGCCGAGACACCGGAACCGACCGGACCGACCGGGTCGACGGAACCGGCCGGACCGACTTGGCTGACGGAGCCGACGGAACCGACCGGGTTGACCGAGCCAGCCGAACCTATCGGGTCGACGAAACCAGCTGGACCGACCGGGTCAATGTAACCGACCAGGTCGACGGAACCAGCCGGGTCGACGGAACCAGCCGGGCCGACCGGGCTGACGGAGCCAACCGAACCGACCGGGTCGACGGAACCGACCGGGTCGACAGTACCAGCCGAACCGACTGGGTCGACGGAACCGACCGGGTCGACGGAACCGACCGGGTAGACAGAACCGGCCGGACCGATCGGGCTGATGGAGCCGACCGAACTGACCGGGTCGAGGGAACCGACCGGGTCAACCGAGCCAGCCGAACCTATCGGGTCGACGAAACCAGCCGGACCGACCGGGTCGATGGAACCAGCCGGGCCGACCGGGCTGATGGAGCCAACCGAACCGACCGGGTCGACGGAACCGACCGGGTCGACAGTACCAGTCGAACCGACCAGGTCGACGGAACCGACCGGGTCGACAGAACCAGCCGAACCGTCTTGTTCTGAATAATTGATGGAACCGACCAGGTCGATGGAACCAGCGAGTATGGTTGCGCCCAAGCCCCGTAGACTCTGTCAGTCCCTAGTTTTGTCTCCCTGTCTCTGTCAGTCTCTCCCTCTCCTGTCCATACTTATAGGTTCAGAGCACCTCCAGCACCACCCTGACCGCCAACTCTGCTATGGTCTCTGGCTCGGCCTGCAGCACCACCCTGGCCGCCAACCCCGCTGTGGTCTCTGGCTCGGCCTGCAGCACCACCCTGGCCGCCAACTCCGCTGTGGTCTCTGGCTCGGGCTGCGGCACCACCCTGGCCTCCTGCTCCGCCCTTAAAGGTGCAGGATAACCACCTAGAAATGCATTACAATAGTCCAGTCTAGAGGTCATGAATGCATGAAGTAGCTTCTTAGCATCAGATAAGGATAGGATGTTTCTTAGCTTGGCAATATTTCTAAGGTAGAAGAAGGTTGTTTTTGTAATATGGGCGATATGATTTTTAAAAGACAAGTTGCTGTCTAATATAACACCCAGGTCTTTCACTGTTGAGTTGGTAGTTTCAGTACATCCCTCTAAATGGAAGTTGAAGTGTGAGAGCTTCTGTGTACTGGTTTTTGGAATGATAAGTAGTATTTCTGTCTTATCAGAGTTTAACAACAAAAAAATACAGGTCATCCAATCTTTTATCTCTATAAGGTACTCAGTTAATTTGCATAATTTAGCTATTTCATCTGGTTTTGATGAGACATATACAGTAACTGGTTCATCAGCATAACAGTGGAAACTAATCCCATGCCTTCTAATGATGTTCCCTAAGGGAAGCATGTATATTGAGAAAAGCAGAGGTCCTAGAGGTCCTTCAGGGACCCCATAATTAACTGGCAATAAACTAGAGGATTCACCATTTTATTCTATAAAATGGTATCGATCAGACAGGTAGGATCTAAACCAACTTAAAGCCTGTCCCTGTATACCTGTGTAATTTTGTAGGCGATCTAGGAGAATGTTGTAATCTATAGTGTTGAATGCAGCAATAAGGTCAAGTAGATCTAATAGTGACATGCAGTCTTGGTCTGAAGCTAAGACCAAGTCATTTGTAACTAACAAGTGCAGTTTCTGTGCTATGATGGGGCCTGAAACCTGATTAAAACTCTTCAAAGATATTGTTCTCCTGTAAGAAGGAGTACAGTTGAACAGACAAAACCTTTTCTAGTATTTTAGACATAAACGAAAGGTATTAAATAGATCTATAATTTGATAGTTCATTAGGATCTAAATTAGGTTTCTTAATGAGAGGCCTAATAACTGCCAACTTGAAGGATTTAGGGACGTGACCTAAAGATAGCAAGGAGTTAATAATATTAAGAAGACACTCACCAGCTTTATGTAACACTTCTTTCAGTAATTTAGTTGGAATGGGATCTAGTAAACAAGTTGTTGATTTAGCTGTAGTAATAAGGTTATTTAACTCTTCCTGTCCTGTACTTGTAAAGCACTGTAGTTGTGAGTGTAGAGCTTTAGGTGAGACTGGATTCACAAGATGCTCTCTTGGGTTCGACACCATCTATTTTGTTACTGATACTTTCAATTGTATCAGTGAAGAAGCTCATAAAGTCCTCACTAATGAACTGTGGTAGAAAGGTGTTTTCAGATCTCTGCTTTTTTGTTAATCTAGCCACTGTGCTGAATAAGAACCTGGATTGTTTTGGTTATTTTCAATGAGTTTGCTCAGGTGCTCAGCTCAAGCATCTTTTAGAACATGTTTATAGCTGAACATACTGTCCTTATTTCGCACAAGGATACGGGTTGCTCTCTTGAGGGTGTGAATATGACTATTATACCATGGTGCAGGTGTTTTTTTCTTTAACCTTCTTTAATCAGATGGGGCAACAGTGTCTAATGTGCTGGTGAAGATATGCTATTAGTTATTACATCTTGATCATTTGTGTTTAAGGATACAGTAAGAAGTTCAGATCAGGTAGGTTATTTGTGAATCTGTCTTCAGTGGTCGGAATAATAGTTCTACCGAGTCAATAACATGGTGAGACCCGGTTAGTCTGTTCTACAGGTAGTGTGTACAGTATGAGGTAATGGTCTGCGATGTCATCACTTTGAGGTATGATATCTATATCATTGACATCTATTCCGTGTGATATTAATAAATCTAGCGTATGATTAAGACGATGAGTTGCTCCAGTGATGTTTTGTTTAAGCCCAAATGAGTTTAGTAGGTCCATAAATGTGAGTCCTAAAGTATTGTTTGTATTGTTAACATAAATGTTAAAATCTCCTACAATTAACACTTTATCAAAAATAACCAATAGGTCTGAAAGAAAATCTGCAAATTCTCTAAGAAAATCAGTGTAGGCCCCTGGGGGTCTTGCTAGAGCAAGAGACATCAGATATTTTTAGAGATGATTTCATTTACAATAAGTGCTTTGGGTGCAAGTGATCTAGTGATGTTCAGTGATGTTCACTGAAGTGCTCAAGTGAAGGGTGCAAGTGATCAAGTGATGTTCAGAAGCTCACTCTTTAGGAACTGTTTTTGTTTGTTTCTTTGGCATTTTTCTGGTCTAATTACAGTAAGATTATTTAGAGAACTTCTCATGCATTTACTTTTTGATCTCACTACTCAGGGAACAGACACAATTTCTACAGGATGAGTTATGTGTGCATTTTTATCAATTTGATGATGGTGAAGGATGTCTATTAAAATTGGCCTGGAGATGTTGTCCGAGAGGATTTCCGCTCCAACTCTGCTCCGGTGCAGGCCACAAGCATGGAACAGCCTAGGAAACTCCCAGAAAACATTCCAGTTGTCAATAAAGAGTCAATTCTGATCGTGACACCATGACTGTAACCACTCATTTAAGGCAAAAGGTCTACTGAGCCTCTCAATTCCTTTCTGGTACTTAGGAAGCGGTCCAGACATGATGATCCTTGCCATTGGTGATGTGCTGCGAACTGTCTCCACCAGTGTCTTGAAGTCCCTCTTCAGGACCTGATCACCGTGTCATGTTCCATCTCGCGGAGGGGGCGAAGCGGTTCCAGATGGGATCTTGAAGACCAGTGGCGGTGGAGGGGGAGAGGTTCTCGACCGGGGCTCGCATCTTCCAGGGCTGCTGCACCCAGTGTCTGTGGTTCCCTGGCGCTGGACTGAACAACACCTGAGCCGGCCTTTTCCTAGGTGGGAAAATTCCAGTGCAGCTTTCCTCTCCCGCAGCTGGGCATGCTTAACCTGTAGGTCATGGATCTGCTTCTCCACGGCCTCCAGCTCTAGTTCCACTGAGTGCAACTCGAACGTGTCGTCACTTGCACTCAAAGGCAGACCCGCAAGCAACATGGTGTTATAGGGCAAGTACAACAAAGATAATTGGTGTGAGAAGGTGTACTGAACTAGCAGTGACCGGGTTAGCAGGCAAGTGATGCTAGTGGGCTAACCAGATAGAAGCAGACACTCAGGAAAACAAATAAAAATTTTGAATATCAAGAAGTATTTTGAGCGAGTATTTTGTCTTTCAATATGCTATAGCTATTGCCGGTGTTTTCACCCTTTGTAAAAAGTAAGTTAAAATATGAACTTGATTATATATGAAAATATAATCCAAAACTGAATCAAAATACCAAGCAAACACATGCGAGAAAAATTGCGGCAAACAATTCTTAAACAATTCTCAATTCCTAAGAAGGAAGAGGAACATAATTTACCAATCTCCATGCTAATGGAGGCAGCTAGAGGTAGGCAGGAACTGGAGCAAAGATGCCAAATGAAGAAGAAGAAGGAAACTAAACATAGAGACCAGGGAAGAAGTGAGAGAGAAGCATCAGAAGGATGATCTTATCTACTGAGAAGTGCTATTGGAATGTCATGCTCCATAGTCCATGCTAACTCTCACAGAACCCCATTCAGAGTGTGAGAAACAAGAGAGGCAATAGGGAACAATGGGAGCCCCGGGGGGCTACATGGGATGCTGGACAGGCTGACTGATAAAAACTCCTCTTCTCAGGGTTCACAGACTTTATGGTTTACAGAGGCCCAGGGGATGACAGTGGAAGGAATAGTGCACTGGCTGGAAAATAAAAAAATAAATGAACCTCAAGATTACCGGAAACCAGGAGAGGGGATGCCGAAAATGGTGCGCGAGGAAGCAGAAGCATGGTAAGCGAGCGGGTGTCCGTGTTAGGCTAAAAACAAACCCTAGCCAGCTGGCTCTCCCGTATATTCTACTCTCCAATGTTTGCTCCCTAAACAATAACCTGGACTACATCCGACTCGAACGCACTACATGGCAAGAGTTTAGAAACTGCTGCATCTTTGTTTTCATAGAGACGTGGCTCAGCGACAGATTTCCTGACGCCGCCATTCAGCTAGATGGACTCACCTTGTTTCATTCTGACAGAAATGCAGCTCTGTACGGTAAGGCTCGCGGTGTTGGTGTGTGTATTTACATCAACACAGAATGGTGTAAGAACTCTGTGCTTGTTTCTAGTTATTGTTCATCGCTAGTGGAGTTTGTGACTGTTAGATGTTAGATGTTAGATGAAAATCTCAAGTCAGTGCTCCCTAAATTCCATCTGTATGCGGAGCCCGCCCCACCTCGGCTACTCAGACCACACCTCTGTTATGCTAAGTCCAGCATACAGCCCACTCGTCAGACATTCTAAACCAGTTCTGAAGAAGGTGAAATCCTGGCCAGCAGAAGCCACCTCTGCTCTTTAGGACTGCTTTGAGTGCACTGACTGGAACATCTTCAGGGAGGCTGCAACCAACAGAGACCTAGCCTTCAGAAGAGGGGACAGGGCAGCCCTAAGAACAGCAAGGGCCAAACTGTCCCAAGCCATCAGAGAAGCAAAGCGCTCACATGCCCAGACAATCCACAACCACTTCCAGAAGAGTGGAGTCACCCTGCGCATGTGGCAGGGCATACAGGCGATCACAAACTACAAGACAGCTTCACCTGCCTGTGATAGTGATGCCTCCCTCCCAGATGCACTGAATGACTTCTATACTCGGTTTGAAGTGCAGAACAATGTAACGGCAAGGAAGATCATCCCTCCCCCAAAGACCTGGTACTTTGTCTATCCATGGCCGATGTGAGGAGAACCCACGGAAGGCTGCTAGACCAGACAACATTCCTGGCAGGATGCTCAGGGAGTGCGCAGAACAGCTAGCAGATGTCTTCTATCTGTCTATCATTAACATTTCCCTGAGCAGCACTGTTGTTCTTACGTGCCTCACCATTGTCCCCGTCCCAAAGAAATCGACACTGTCCTGCCTCATTGACTATCATCCCGTCACACTCACACTATTGTTAATTTCGTCACCTATTTTTAATTTAGTCTTAGTCTTAGTGTTGTGCCAAATATCCTTGTTAGTTTTAGTCATATTTAGTCATTCACATATCTTTTTTGTTAGTCTTAGTTTTAGTTGACTAAAAGTCTCATCATTTTAGTCTAGTTTTAGTCAAAAGAAAACTCAATGTATCTTAGTCAAGTTTGAGTCGACTAAAAGTCTTTTAATTTTAGTCTTGTTTTAGTCAAGAAATTGTAGCTTGACCACATCTGGAATCTATTGTAAGAATAAATACAACGAGGCCTCATTAAATGCAATAATATCAGGAACACAGGGTGGACTTGCGCTCAGGAGTTTTTATTTATTTATTTATTTGAGCGGCCTGTGGACGAATTCTTTCTATGCACACACTATTTTATTTCTTGATAACAGACCGCTGCGAACTATAACACACCGTTGCCATGAAAAAGAGAGTGTTGCCATGGACACACAGGATTCTAACCGTAGGGATGGAGCGCACTATTTTCTTTAGCGGAAACAATACAATTGTTTTTAAATCAATAAACTCCTTTTTAAATCATCATTTTGAGTCAAATTATTGATTTATTTGGTAGGTAGCAATATAATAAGCGGGATCCGCTTCGCGGACCTGTAACTTGAGCAACAGCGCGAAGCCGCGAACTTGTTCTGAATATTTTAAAGGCGTAACAGCTGATGAAAAAGCAGAGACAATTGTAGACGAAAATGAAGAGAGATTTTATCTTAGTTTTTATTTTATACAAAACATTTTCGTCTCGTCTTTTTTCGTCAACAATAATGCATGTTAATTTAGTCTTAGTCAGCGTTTTTGGACAGTGGTGCAGTCTTGTCATCGTCTTGTCTTAGTCATGAAAAAAAAGGTTGTTGACGAACATATTTCATCTCGTCTCGTCTGATGAAATTAACATTAACTCACACCCATCGTTATGAAGTGCTTCAGGAAGCTCGTCATGAGGAACATCAAGACCCAGTTACCACCCTCAATGGACCCCATACAGTTTGTGTATCATCCAAACCGCTTTACGTATGATGCCATTGCCACAGCCCTTCATTTAGCCCTTACCCAACCTATGATTTAACAGAAACCAGAATGTGGGCAGATAAACTACACCTCATGAGGTATAGATTGATTATGTCCTACAATCAATATAGACTACTAATTACTTTAGGTATGAAGAAAGTACCATAGAGCAAGTAGAGGAATAAAATAAGAGATTGTTTCATCACAAAGGTCGAGATAAAGAAGGCATCACAGAACCCATATGGCAGCCAGAGGTACTTGTTCCTTCATAAGTGATACTGTGGTACACTAAGTTTCATTTGGGAACAAAATAAAAAAAGGTTTCCGCACCTATTGGTCTTAAGATAGAAAAACTTGTATAGTCTATAATAACAAACATAGATCTAGACTTAATCAGAATAGAAGATCATAACAATTAACTTTACAGGAGTTGGTCCAAAATATTACTAAAAGCTATCTACGTATGACTACATGGTGGTACACCCTTCTTGCACTACATCCAAGCTTTCTAAGATTTGAGAGAGAAATTGGGTACTAGAGGAAATGCCAGTGCTCTATAGAAGTAATTCTTGCTAGATGCTGTTGGCTCCCTCTGCTGGCTGTGAGTCTTGTTTCCACCAGGTTGCATAGTTAATGGCACTGCAGGATATACTTGCAGAAACTAAAGGTATAAGAAGACATTTTTGGACGAGTGAACATTTAAAGATAAAAGTGGTGTTGAAAGGTGGCAGTCAGAAGAATCAATTGCTGCTAAGTTGTGGTACTTAATCAAGTGGGATAACTGGGTGAACTTATAGTCGAGTTTAAGAGACTCTGGGAACCCACACTATTTAGCTCAATATTGCAGAGACTGGTAGAAGATCAAAGTTCTACTAAGGCCACCATCCTTTATGTTATACACGATCCTGACAATGAAGAAGACAAACCTGTGATAGAATGAATCCAGGCTAGACCTGTCCAAAACAACTACTGCTCAGGGCTAACAGCAATAGTTACATTAGAAATAAGGAGCGTGAGCTGGGAGAGAGGATTGGCAGTATCTGCACTATAATAGATCAAGTAAACTCTTTCTCAGAAAAGTACTAGAGGAAAACCCCAACAAGGCCACCAACAACTGTTAAGCAGATAAACGTACATTTGGTTTGGTCAAGAAACAACCAAAACTTAGGAGAAAGAAGTAGTGCCCACAGGTCTCGGCAGGGGTATGTCATGGGTAAATTAATAAAGACTAGTCAGCCAACACCAGCAGACATAGTGATAACTAAACTCAAAACACATGAATGAGAACTACATTTAAAATTGTATGATATAATGGCATTACAGGACTCAAGAAGTGTTGCAATGGCCCAAGGAAGAAACATTTAGATAAAGAGAGTGTGAGAAAGTGAAAAAAATGCTGAGACACTGGAAAGTAGGGAAAAAAGACAATAAGGAAAGAGGATAAAAAGGCTAGAAATACTAAGATGGTTTGAAGAAGAGGGTAGGGAAATGAAGCAGAGAGAACAAGCAATACAGAAAGTGATACAGAATTTAGAAGAAGAGACGAAACGAAAAGAGAGAGAAGGGTGTGGCCGGGTAAAACCCCCACATTATGTGGCACATGGACTACAAACAAGAAGAAGACTGAATCCAAACATAGCACAAGTGGTAAAGGAAAACAATTGAGAATGGACAGAGAGAGAAATACAAATTGAAGAAACAATAGCTGGAAAGGTGAAGCTGCTCAGAGAAGAAGGCGAAGCAGAATCGGTGGGCCATCAGGGCAGCATAGCAGAAAGTCAAGATGTTTCCCCATACACAACAAGAAGGCTGCAACTGAAGGGACTGAGAGAGGAAAGTGATGATTACCTAAAGAAGATACAGTAGGACTATCCACCAGCACACCCTCCACACCAGAGACAAGCAAGATGGAACAAGAATGCCAGGCTCACGACCCCATAGAAAAGCTCTGCCTCAGAAACGAAGGATACTCCAAGGAACACAGTGGAAAAAACTGCCAGAAGAAGGCACTAGAGTCAGAAGAGCACCAAATGACAGAGGTGAAGGAAATACAGGTGGACTAGTGGAAAGAAGAGTGAACAGAACACTGTACATAGAACCAGAAACAGCAGCACTGAGAAGAAAGGAAGATCAACAGCTGCAGGAGGAACTGTCGCTAACTATCAAAAGTAACGGATTAAAACAAATGATTACATGAGTCTACCCCAGCAGGATATATCTATAAGCATGAGCCTCGCCAGACTGTTCGTAGAGGTGGCATTGCCACTGTCTTTAGCGATTTCCTTACTGTTACTCAGAGAACACGATATAGATTTAATTCCTTTGAAGTGCTTGTTCTTAATGTTGCTCTCGCACATGCACACGAAAAAATAACTGATGTCTCTTGCTCTAGCAACTGTGTAAAGACCCCCAGGGCCCTACACTGATTTTCTTAGAGAATTTGCAGATTTTCTTTCAGACCTATTGGTTAGTTTAGATAAAGCGTTAATAGTTGGAGTTAATAGTTGACAATTTAAACAATGCTTTAGGACTCACATTTATGGACCCACTAAACTCATTTGGGCTAAAACAAAACATCACTAGAGCAACTCATCATCTTAATCATGTGCTAGATTTAATAGTATCAAATGGAATAGATGTCACTGATATAGATATCATACCTCAAAGCAATGACATCACAGACCATTACTGTAGAACAGACTAACTGTCTCACAGTGTTTTTGGTTGAACTATCATTCCAACCACTAAAGAAAGATTCACAAATAACCAAATTCTTACTGTACCCTTAAATGCAAATGATCTAGATGTAATGACTAACAGCATAGGCACCATTTTAACTAGCACATTAGACACTGTTGTCCCATCCGATTACAGAAGGTTAGAGACAAACACCTGCACCATTGTATAATAGTCATATTCACACCCTCAGGAGAGCAACCTGTAACCGCAAGCAAAAGTTGAGAAAAACTAAATTAGAGGTTTTTTGAATTGCATATAAGGACAATATGTCCAGCTATAGGGCTGAGCACCTGAGCAAACTCATAGAAAATAACCAAAACAATCCCAGGTTCTTATTTAGCAAAGTGGCTAGATTAACAAAAATACAGAGATCTGAAAACACTGTTACATCACAGTTCAGTAGTGAGGACTTTATGAGATTCTTCACTGATAAAATTTAAAGTATCAGGAACAAAATAGTTGATGTTCATCCCATAAGAGCATCTCATGACCCAGTCTCACCTAAAGCTCTACACTCACAATTACAGTGCTTTATAAGCTTATTACTACAGCTAAATCAACAACTTGTTTACTAGATCCCATTCCAACTAAATTGCTGAAAGAAGCTGGTGAGCCTCTTCTTAATATTATTAACTCCTCACTATCTTTAGGTCACGTCCCTAAATCCTTCAAGTTGGCAGTTATAAGGCCCCTCATTAAGAAACCCAATTTAGATCCTAATGAACTATCAAATTACAGACCTAATTCATACCTTTTGTTTATGTGTAAAATGCAAGAATAGGTTGTGTCTGTTCAACTGTACTCCTTCTTACAGGAGAACAATATCTTTGAAGAGTTTTAGTCAGGTTTAAGGCCCCATCATAGCACAGAAACTGCACTTGTTAAAGTTCCAAATGACTTGTTCTTAGCTTCAGACCAAGACTGCATGTCACTATTAGATCTACTTGACCTTATTGCTGCATTCAACACTATAGATCACAACATTCTGCTAGATCACCTACAAAACTACGCAGGTATACAGGGACAGGCTTTAAGTTGGTTTAGATCCTACCTGTCTGATCAATACCATTTTCTAGAATAAAATGGTGAATCCTCTAGTTTATTGGCAGTTAATTATGGGGTCCATCAAGGATCAGTTCTAGGACCTCTGCTATTCTCAATATACATGCTTCCCTTTGGGAACATCATTAGAAGGCATGGGATTATTTTCCACTGTTATGCTGATGAACCCAGTGCTTAAAGAGATACAGTACTACTTAGTGCACAGAAGCTCTTCAATTTCTATTTAGAGGGATGTGCTGTAACTACCAGCTCAACAGTGAAAGGTGTTATATTAGACAGCAACTTGTCTTTTGAAAATAATATCGCCCATACTACAAAACCAGCCTTCTTCCACCTTAGAAATATTGCCAAGCTACAGTAAGAAACATCCTATCCTTATCTGATGCTGAGCCTACAAGTTGCCTTACAGAAAAATATAATCATATAACCCCAATTTAATCATCTCTACACTGGCTACCTGTTAAGTTTATTTAAGTGATTACAAACTGCTGCTACTCACATACAAGGCTCTTAATGGTTTAGCTTCCATATATTTAACTAGTCTAACACGTTATAATCCTTCACGCTCTCTGAGATCACAAATCTCAGGACTTCTGGTAGTTCCCAGAATATCAAAATCTACTAAAGACGGTAGAGCATTTTTGTATTTAGCTCCCAAACTTTTGAATCTTCCTGATAGTGTTCGGAGCTCAGACACAGTTTCCAAGTTTAAATGAAGATTAAAAACTCTTTAGTCAGGCGTATACACAATACTTCCCATAATCTTGCCATGAAGATGGACCTACATGGACCTCCACTGAGATGAGGCAGACTCTGTGAGGATCCTGAGGCATCTAGAGATTTACCAGCTCCAGTTGGACTCTGCTTTACTAAAGAGGTGATGCCAACTCTATGTGGTCTTTGAGAATAACAATCTACTCATCAATACAACATTTGTCAGACTTTTTATAATCACACCCTCCAGTGTCACCCTAATGAGGATAGGTTCGCCTTTGAGTCTGGTTCCTCTTAAGGTTTCTGAGTCTGGTTCCCATTAAGGTTTCTTCCTTTACCATTCAAGGGAGTTTTTCCTTGCCACTGCCACCTGAGTCACCTCAGACTTGCTCATTGGGGATAAATGCAAACACATTTAAATATATCTGTAAGGACTCTGCCCGGACTCTGGCCACGTGCATCTGTTTATGTTTTTCGTCACGTGTCTGCCCCGCCTTCGTCTGCTCCTCCCTGTCATCACACCTGATCCTTATTGTGTCATTGTCTTCTTGTATTTAACTGTGCCGCGTTGCTTCGTGCAGCGCGGCATCTACTGTGATTTGTCCTGTCTAGTCTGCGTCCTGTTTCATGTTTTCAGTTATTAAACCCTATTTTGATTTATGCTATCCTGCGTTTGGGTCCGCTCTGTTTCCCGGCGTTACAATATCTAATATTAATTTTGAATTTTGTATTATATTAATCATTATATTATTCTTTATAATAAACTTTTGTTCTATGTTTATGTTCTGTAAAGCTGCTTTGAGACAATATCAATTGTAAAAAGCACTATACAAATAAATTTGAATTGAATTGAATATCAGACATCTCCAAGATTATTGTCTAAGACAATATCAGCATCATTTATCATCTACCTCACACACATTGCATATACTGCAAAACATCTTGCACAATAACATAATTAGACCTCCATTCAGGCTCCATCTTTAATATTAGTGGGGGTTCTTGGTGTAACAGCAGTGACAGCAAGCCTGCCCATGCATTATGCATGCTGTACAGGCTCTATTCTGAGTCACAGAAAGCCATCAGTGGTGCATCGGTGAGCAGCCAAGGGGCATCGAGCACTGACACTGGTCTGTGTTCCTTGAATCAGTCAGCAGGTGACTAAGTTAACTGTGAGAGAGGAGATGGCATATAGGGAAAATTTTAGCAGACTTTGGGAAAGTGTTCATTTTGGTGAATTCCACTTTTCAGTTTTGATCTACATGTGAAAAACACACTCAGACTCAGAGGTGGTGGTAAAAGCAAAGCAGTAAAGAAATAATTTTCTTTTACTGCAGCAAAAAGGCGTCTTTCATACAGTGTAGAGTGCCAAGTCTACACAGTGAAGAGGCAAATTCTAGTGTTTCAGCTCTCCCTTTTGTACCCTAGGTGTGTGCTTGTGTGGCCTGGTATGTGTGTGTTGGTATGTCTGTGTGCATCTGTGTTTATGTGACCTCCCAGGTCACTGAAGATTTACCCCATAGAATGTTCATGGCAGGAACAAGGGCCTCCTGTTCTCTCTCCCTTGTCTGACACACATAATTTACTACGAAAGTAAAAATAGTAAAAAATATTTAAAATTTCCACTACAGCCTCATGGCTTGAGGCTTTGTGCCGACTTAAATCATGGGTCTCACAGGCTGAGTTAGAACAAGTGACTGGTGATCAGTCAAACATAACTTTGAGCTTATGCTGGCATATTTGGCTGCCGCTGCTCCTAGTGTCATTCTCTGTTGGCTGTATTGTGTTTTCTTTCTACAAACACCCACAGACATGATGTGGATTTACTTGCTTCTGCCTTATGCCATAATTGTTTGGATTGCTCTCACTTCATTGTTTCATGTACCTACTCTGTTATTACAATTTTCAGCAACTGAGCACTTCCAGGGTCACATCATAGTTTCAGGTATGATCATACTAAGAGGATAAGATCATTCTTGTCCTCTTGGTATGATCATACCAAGAGGACAAGATCATTCTTGTCCTCAGTCTCTTGATAAAAGAAGAAGAGAACCTAACCGGATGGTAAACCATGGTGCACTGGCTAAGATAGCCAGCTTGCCTAGCTCTGTGCCTGGTAAGACCTGCCTCAAAATTGAGCTGTTCAACAAATGCTCACTCTCCAATAAGGGCTTTATGATCCAGGATCTTGTGGATCATCGCAAATTCAACTTATTTTGCTTTGTCAAGACCTGGCAGCAAAAAGATTACTTTTTGGAGCTGAATCAAGCGTGTCCAGCAGGGTTTGTTTACATTTTGCAAACAGGGACTCACGGTCGAGTAATTTATTTTAATCATTTTATTCTGGGTTTTGTACTAAACACAGTATGGAAACTGCTTTAAGTGAAGGCCACTAATGATCTGATGGCTGCTGATGCAGTCTTTCTATTCAATTTAACAACTGTCACTATACCAGTTCAGGAAGTGTGGAAGTGTGGGAAGTGTGGCTAACATGGTGGAAAGACATAACTGAGGGCTAAAGCTCAGACTCTTCCATTTTCAAGAACTCCCAGGATATTATGTCGATCCAGGGAGTAACCACTGAGCACTGTGTTCTCTGGCCAAGTGGCAATTTCCCCATGCTGAATCCAACATTCATTAGCAGCTAGAGTTAAGACTCACCATGCTTCCATATGTATTTCCCTTTTTTAAGTCCCGCAATGACCACTGAACATCCAGGTATCAGTACCTCATAAAGAAACAGATTTTCAGACACAGTATAGTTGTGCATAGTTGGCTGGAATATTACATTTTTGATAATCAATCTGTTTGATCAGTCTATAATTTTGGGTGAAGATGGCCTAAACTGACAAATTGAATCTATAGAGTGTGGTAGCTAAGAATACTATTGCTAGGATTGAACTGCTATTGAGTAGTTAAGGGTGTGGATGAAAAGAGGGTAAGGTAAAAGAGGTGAACTTGAGTAAACTCCCAGATTTAATGGAGTGAGGGGCAAAGTCAGCATGTTTAACCTTATAATTTTGCACACCCTAATAAAATGCAAATGTGTCAGGACTCAGCCCGGACTTTGGCCACGTGCTCTTGTTTTTGTTTCATGCCACGTGTCTGCCCTGCCCTTGTTTACTCCTCCCCATCTCTGCACACCTGTTCCCCATGTGTTAATTGTTTATAGTATTTAAACGTGCCGTGTTGCCTATGGCAGCGCGGAATCCTTGTCTTTGGTTGTCGTCTGATGTTGTGTCTGTGTCTTTGTTTCTAGTGACTTCATGTTTTTAGTTATTAAAACTTGTTTATTTTTATGCTATCCTGCATTTGGGTCTATTTTATCCCCGCGTTACTGAAAAAATGTCTTTGTTAACAGTAACTATTAGATTATATACTGTATTAGATTATCCAAAAGTGCATGTGTGCAGCCTTGTGCAGGCAATACAATAAAATTGATACATAAAATTGCGCTGACCAGTGAACATTCTATGTGGTTCTGAATGCAAATAAGGATGCTTTGTTATTGTAAGAATATGTAGACATATGAGAGCATCAGATTATTGCAGCATTTAAATATCATTTTCATAAACAGTTTGTAGCAGCATTAATAAAAACTAGAGCAGAAGAAACAAGAAATAGGATATGACTGTGGTGGCAACTGACATTTTAAATGAGGAAATATTTTAGCCCATGTTACCACTCTTACTCTACTGTAACATACTTTACATCAGGGTGCTACAAGGATTCAAATAAAAAGGGCCTTTTTACACCTGGTCACTTCATGTGTTTTCTCTGATCCGATAGATATCTGATTTGTTAAAACGGTTCTATTTACATTAGGCCACATAAATGCGTCTTGGTGAATCGGATATCAATTTGATCTTTCTACCCCCACCCAAAATCTAAATATATTTTACTTCATTTCCGGGGTAATTGAAATGGAACACGTTTTGGTGTATATACTTAAATATACTTTTGTTTCTATATGTTTTACAAAGCTTTTGTTGGACGCTTTCATTGCTCCAAAGCGCAATAACTGCCTGCATGTCGTCCATGTTATTTGTTTCTGGCGCGATGCACGACTCGTGAGTCACTTGCGAGTGACGTACTTTCGTTTGGGAGGAGTATAGCGCTGACGTATGTGGCTTGAACAACCACATTCATTTACACCTGTCCAGATTCATCTGCGTCCCAGACCACCTCCTGAAGTGGTTTGAACGATCGGATTTATATCCATCTCAAAAATATTTCGGAGGGCATTTACACCTTGTCATTTACGATCGGATAGCTATCACAGATTACAGAAAACGCATGAAGTGACCAGGTGTAAAAAAGCCCCAAAGAGTAGTATATATGGTTACTTTCATGAATTATGTAAATTATAATTAAATTCAATACAATTCAATTTATTTGTATAGTGCTTTTATCATTTCACATTGTCTCAAAGCAGCTTTACACAAGTATAGAAACAAGAGAAAAACATTTAATATTTATATATTTAAGGTGGCATAAATAAAAAAGGTGGCAAGGAAAAACTCCCTAAAATGAAACCTTGAGAGAAACCAGGCTCAGAAGGGAACCCATCCTCATTTGGGTGACACTGGACAGTAAATAATGTAAATTTAAATAATTTAATTTCTACAGTAGTTTATAATAGTGTAAATGAGAGCTCCTGAGGAGCCAACACTAATTCTTCCTGACAAATTCTTTAAATGATAATAAAGACCAAACCAAATTCAGCTGACTGATGCAACAATGGTTTAAAGAAGGCATGTCAGTCTCCAGGCAGCCCCATCCACAGAAATCCCATGAGTCACTAGCTGATCATGCAGATCAATCCCCGGCAGGGTGACCACCGGGCAACAAGACTCCAACCAGGGGTAGAACATCAGTATTGACGAAGTAGCTCTGTAAGAAGAGACATTAAGAAGAAACATTACCTTAGTTTGTTTATTGTAGTCACTATTTAGATGTACAAACTGATAACAATCAGTCAAATAAGACCTCAAAAAAGGAGAGGGTTGTCCTTTAACACCAACAACATGTACTAGCCTATCAAGTAATATAGCATGGTCAATGGTATCAAATGCTGCACAAAGATCAAGCAACAACAGCAAAGAGACACAACCCTGATCAGATGCTATGATAAGGCCTAAATCTTGACATTATCTTGACATTTCATGAATATTATTTCTATGTAGGTATGAGCTTAACTACTGTGCTACAATATTTTCTAGGATCTTGGAGATGAAGGGAAGGTTTGATATTGGCCTATAGTTGGACAGCTCGCTTTGGTCGAGGTCAGGTTTTTTATTTGAAGGTTTACCGCTAGCTTAAATGATTTTGGCACATAGCCAGTGCTAAGGGAATAATTTATTATTTTTAGAAAGGGTTCTTGGCTACTGGTAATATCTGTTTAAAGAAATATGTGGGTAAGGGATCCAGTATGCAAATTGTCATTGTACCAAGGTGTTAAATATTCAGGCGCCTGATCAAACTCTGTCTGGTCAGATGGCGATGAGCCCATACAGTAGGTAAATCTAATAAGTTTATCTGATAAATTTAACATGGTGATGTGGCAAATTGATAATATCATGTCCGAAGTGCATTTTAAACTCAATGAGATAATGGTCTGAGATAGATTCTGATTGAGGCACTGTGACTATATTTTCTTTATTTAATCCGAGGATTAGAACAAGATCAAGAGTGTGACTTGGTTTACTCTGTTAATTGTTGCTAACTATCACTTTCATAGATAAAGAATCTCACAGAACGCAGGCTTCTCTGTATTTTCCTTTACTAAACGTGCTTGTGCATCTCAATTTTTTTTTTATCAATTCAAACACAACAATATGGTCACTGTATACTCAAACTTGCTCTTCTAGCTTCAAAACAATTACACAGATTTAGACAAAATCTTTCCAGTATGTTGGTCTCCTAACTTCTAGTTGTCACAACACTGTGGCTGACATCTGAATGGTGTGTGTGTTGTACTGTACGTGATTCTGGTACTGTCTTTGAATGTCCCTCATCGGGATAAATTTTAGGATGGGCCTGATCAAGCTCGACACGTATTTTGTGCTTCTGCCCCCTGTGGTCCTCCAGGCACAGTCCTGAGATGTTTTCAATTTCTCCCAACAACAGTTGTTCCATTTTCCTGCTTGAAAGTGTATGATCTTTGATTGGCCATTCTTATAACCTGTGCTGGTGTCCAGTATGGTCTGTGTTTTGTGTCCAGCTGAACTATTACTTGCTCTTTCTCCTGGAGAGGTCTAAGATCTTTTGCTCCTCTGTTGTAGTAGTAGGCCTGCTTGTGTTGGTTGTCTTTTACTGTGTGCTCTGTATTAATGAGGCTTGGCTTCAGGAGGTTTTAGTTCATCTTCTTGTGAGTCTTTGCACAGGACTGGCACCAAACCCCTGAAATGGAGTGTTTCTGTGTTCTTGAATGGCCAGGTCTTTACTCTCCTCGCCTTTTCCCATTAGCTGTTTGGCCATCTTTAATGCAGACTCAGCTTTGCCTTTGCTTTGCGGATTTGCTGGAGATGACGTCACATTCCTTAAATCTGTGCTGAACTGTTAAAATTCCTGGCTCTTCTGCTATAAGCAACTGGTTGTCCTGCCTGTAAAAGTGCTGCACCAAGTCCTGTCACTGAGGAGTCACACTGAAGAACCAGGTTGTCTTCTGGATTTTAGTACTTCAAAACAGGTGCTGAGGGAATCATTTGTTTAAATTTATTGAACAATTCTTCCTGTACATCAGTCCATTCCAAAACCATGTCTTTGCATGTCAGTTGTCTTAATGTGTCGCAGCTGCCTGATAAGTGTGCACAAAATTTGTACAGATTGTTCACCATACCTAATAATCTCTGAAGTCCCTTCACATCTGAAGGTCTGGGTATGTTCACTATGGCTCTTTCCTTCTCTGGGTCAATCTTTAGACCTTCTGAATTCAGTCTATGTCCGACGTATTTCTGCCTTATCTTGAGTTTGTTGAAGTTTAATTTGATGTTTCTATTTCTACAACAGCCAGCAGTGTTCATTTTGCGTCATAATCTTTCTCAGCTGCCTCCTCATTGTCACCTTCCCCACAGACAAGGATGTCATCTGCTATTATATCGATTCCTGGAAGCCCCACAATTGCCTGTGTCAACCTGTGTTGGAACACTTTTGGAGCCGGGCTGATCCTTATGGGCATTCTGATCCATCTATACCTGCCAAAGGGTGTTGCAAAAGTAGTGAGGTAGCTTGACTCTTCTGAAAGCCTTATGTGCCAGAACACATCCTTCACGTCACACTCTGTAAAAACTCTCGCTTTGGTCAGATAAGGGAGAACATGATCTCTGATGAACAAAGGAGTTGAAGTGTTTCTAATTTGCTTTGCCCAGTAACTGGACATGTGGGCATGCAGGATGACAGTACAACCCACCTTCCTGGGCACTTTAGGGACATATCGAGAGGGAGAAAGAGATTATGACTGGTGTTGTTTATTGTAAGTGTTTGTTGCCTTTTTGGACTCCTTTATCATTTGTAATGTTGGCACCCATTTAAAACAGTTCGGCTCAAGCCCAGCCATTTTAGGGTCATGATTGAGGACAATGTCCCGTCCAGAGACAAGCTGTTTCGTGTTGAGGTTTTGTTCAAAGCGACCATCGAAAATACCATCTCGGCATCAGCATTAGAATGTGAAAGCACTAAAACCAAGCCTGCTTGTTCTGAGCAGGTGTTATCAGTGAACAGGCTGTAAAACCTTTGGCTAAGTTACAGACACTCATGAAAAACTGATGCTGATAATCTGGGAAACATTCTCTAACAGCAGTCAAAATGTCATTGTTTGTGTCAAACAAGTTGTGAATTTTTTGTAACGTCACAACAGGAGATCATGACTTACTCTGTGCTCAAAGTGATGCTCGCAGCTCCAGGGGTTTTCTCCATGGGTGAACGAGGATGATGGTGAACAATTCCATTTTGGGCGCTGTGGCATATTAAATATATGATAAATAGTAAGTTTTTCTGCGTGAGAAATACAATGTGTGGCGGGAGTGTGTACAAAAGACCAAAATGAGTGACTGTCACGCTCAATGCGTGACACTTGAGAGCCCTGTATTATTCTGACAGTGTCAAGACCAATAATAGTGATTCCAGACACATATGACAGCGGCAGGCTCGATTATCTCGTCCAGCAGAGCACACATGAAGTCTCTAAAAGACTTTCTCCCCTGCTCTCTCATTTGCAAAAACTTAGTCAGAATGCTCAATCTCAATCAACAACACAAAACTGTTATACCCAGTTATTAGCTGATTATTTTTCACAAACACTTTCCTGGCCCTCATTTTTCAAGATTCAATATTCAAGAGTTTATTGTCACGTGTACAGGAAACACCATACACCATAAAATAAAATTCTTATTCTATGAATCCACCAGCAGTCTATGACATAAATTAAAGACATAAGAAAGAATAGAACACACAGTGTAAATTACAAATTTACAATTACAAAATTACTTATAGTGCAAATTCAAGAGACAAAACATATTTCAAACAGAAAGTGTATGGTAACAAAGAAGGCATACATGTGCAAAGTTCTGTAGAGGTAAATGAGTTAATGTGACTTATTTGCATAGAGAATGATGTATTTGTGTGTGCAGTGAAAGCAGAGGTAGTCTGTTGTCTCTGATGTTTACTCACATTTAGGTTGTGTGTATGAGGGACACCTCTGAAAGTCAGAGGGTAATATCTGTCTGTGGTGAAAGAATCAGGTGGGTGTCATTCATAAGCCTGATGGACTATGGGTACTGTAGAGCACGCTACTGTTGTAGACATGAAAGGACAGCACAAAAAAGGAATTAGGTGCAAAACACAGTATTCATTTATTTAAGACAGGTGAAGATAGGGAAAATGGTGCAGCAGTCAACAGTTAGAAACTTGCGCACAGAGTTTAAGGCCTCGACGAGGGGATCCAAGGGAGGTCCATAGCTGAGGAAGGTAGGGAGTTCAACCAGTAGTTGTGGGAAGATGAAGACCCAGTACTGTGGGGTTGGCTCTGTAAAGGAAACAGCAGAGGTAGACAGTACATTAGTTCCATCTGTGTCGGTTGCCCGCTTTACCTTCCTCTAGCTACCGAGCCCAATTCAGTTAAGTGTCAGCTTATCCACAATTTAAAAGCCATAAACCAAGTAGTGGTATGTGAAACACCGGTAGTGCAAGATCCACATACTCTCCTGTCAATCGTACCAGAAAGAACAAAATTGTATACTGCAATTGATATTTTTTCTGCATGTCCCACTGCACTCAAAATTACAGTGCTTTTTTGCATCTACCTATAATAGGCAGAAGTATACCAGACTCCCCCAGTAAAAGTTCATCCAACAGGTGTTAGCTCAAGAGATTGTGACCCTAAACTGTCAAAATACTATGCTTCAATATGTCAATGATATGTTATTGTGAAAGCCGACAAAGGAGAAGTGCCAACAGGATTCAATAAGGGTGCTAAATATGCTCGTGCAGTATGTTCATAAGATGAGCCAAGAAAATCTACAATTTTGCAAACAAGAAGTATAATACTTGGGACTGGTATTGGAGGAGATGAGCCATTTATTCAAAATAGAGTTAAAACTCACACTGCAAAACAGCCCCAGACCATTACCCTACCATCACCATATTTTACTGTTGGTATTATGTTCTTTTTCTGAAATGCAGTGTAACTTTTACACCAGATGTATTGGGACACACGCTTTACATAAAGTTCAACTTTTGTCTCATCAGTCCACAGAGTATTTTCCCAAAAGTCTTGGGGATCATCAGGATGTTTTCTGGCAAATCTGAGATGAGCCTTTATGTTCTTTTTGTTCAGCAGCGGTTTTCGTCTTGGAACTCTGCGATGCAGGCCATTTTTTCACCCACATGGCCCTCACTTTTTCACACAGGGCCATGCAGGGTTGGATTTTGTTTTCCCTTAATAAAACCTTCATTTAAAAACTGCATGTTATTTTATTTGTGTTATCTTTGACTAATATTTAAATTCGTTTGACGATCTGAAACATTAAAGTATGACAAACATGCAGAAAATTTAAAAATCAGGATGGGGCAAACACTTTTTCACACCAATGTATGTGTGTCATTACTTACTTAAATGAAACATACATGGGATATGAGTGTAAGGACTCTGCCTGGACTCTGGCCACGTGCGCTTGTTTACGTTTCTCGTCACGTGTCTGCCCCGCCTTCGTCTGCTCCTCCCTGTCATCACACCTGAACCTTATTGTGTCATTGTCCTTTTTTGTATTTAACTGTGCCACGTTGCCTCGTGCAGCGCGTGATCTACTGTGGTCTTAGTCCTGTTTAGTCCCGTATTGAGTCTGTGTTCCTGTTTTGTGTTTTGTCATTAAACCCTGTTTATTTATGCTATCCTGCTTTTGGGTCCGCTCTGTTCCATGTTCATGACAATGAGAAAGCTGGCAGTAACTAAAAAAGACTAGGGACATAGTTAATAATTAGTACATCACATCAGCTTAAACTGTGTTAGTTAATATATAAAAGTTGGCATAAGCAAAGAGTGCAACATGTTCGTAAACACTGTATATTCAAAAGGGTTATTTTTCCTAATCAAATTCTAAGCCATAATATATTATTAAATATTTTGTTTATATTTACAAATCTGAACAGTTATTCTTATAGAAACAGAATCTGAGCTATTACAGTAAGAAATGAAACGTGATCATTTACAGTAGTCCTAGGAAGGTATTTAAATTCTTTTTAGAAATAAAAATCTAGAACTTATAAAGGTCATTATTATGAATAATATAGCAAGAAAGGTTAATGTAGAGCAACAGGAATCTACTTGTCAGATTAGATTAGATTAAAGTCAGCTTTATTGTTATTATGCAAAGTACATTTACAAAGTCAATAAAATGCAGCTAGCATCAAACCAGAAGTGAATAATTGGCATATTTATAATGAATTATGAAAACAGCATATGTACAAAAAATGTCATATGTACAGGCAGTGCAGTTGTATTATAAATTGGGATATATTTGTTCCTTAGCTGTATATACAAACAAAGTTAATTAAAATATGCTGAATAGGAGATTTAGAAAACTGTTGGCCTTATGTTCATTTACTGTATATGTACTCAATACTTGGTACGGGCTCCTTTTGTTTTAATTACTGCCTCAATTCGGCATGGCATGGAGGTGATCAGTCTGTGGCACTGCTGAGGTGGTATGGAAGCCCAGGTTTCTTTGACAGTGGCCTTTAGCTCATCTGCATTCTTTGGTCTCTTGTTTCTCATCTTGATCTTGACAATACCCCATAGTTTTCAAAAAACAAAGTGAATCAACACCAGCAGATCATCACAGACTATGGAAACTTAACACTGGACTTCAAGTAACTTGAGCTTCTCCACCCTTCTTCCAGACTCTAGGACCTTGGTTTCCAAATGAAATACAAAACTTGCTCTCATCTGAAAAGAGTTTGGTCCACTGGGCAACGGTCCAGTTCTTCTTCTCCTTAGCCCAGCTAAGACGCCTCTGCCGTTATCTGTGGTTCTGGAGTGGCTTAACAAGAGGGATATGACAACTGTAGCCAAATTCCTTGACACGTCTGTGTGTGGTGGCTCTTGATGCCTTGAACCCAGCCTCAGCCCAATCCTTGTAAAGTTCAGCCAAATTCTTGAATCGATTTTGCTTGACAAGCCTCTCAATGCTGCAGTTCTCTCGGTTGGTTGTGCATCTTTTTCTTCCACACTTTTTTCGTCCACTCAACTTTTATGGTAACATGCTTGGATACAGCACGCTGTGAACAGCCAGCTTTTTTTCAATGATTGTTTGTGGCTTGCCCTCCTTGTGAAGGGTGTCAATGATTGTTTAATGGACAACTGTCAGATCAGCAGTCTTCCCCATGATTGTGTAGCCTAGTGAACCAAATTGAGAGACCATTTTGATGGCTCAGGTGTTTGAAGTTGATTAGCTGATTGGCATGTCACCATATTCTATTTTTTTAGATTGAATTGGTGGGTTTTTGTAAAATGTGAGTCAAAACATTACAATTAAAATTACCAAAGACTTAAACTGCTTCACTCTGTGTGTACTGAAATTATATAATACACGAGTTTCACTATTTGAGATGGATTACTGAAATAAATGAACTTTTCCACGACATTTTAATTTATTGAGATGCACATGCTTCAAAGTTTTGTCCCCTAGTGAAGCAGGAGGTTTTCTGATAAAGTTGAGATGAACAGAACAGATCTGGCAGAACAGATTTTAATTTGCAGTGATTAAAATCACCAGCTTGGATAAGGACTACATTAGGATTCATTGCCTACAGATTATTCACAGCATAACTAAGTTCTTTCAATGACATGTGACTCACAAGGTAAATAAAAGTGCTAGCACTTAATAATCAGGTATTCAAGATCAGCAGAGCAATGGGAACCAATATAGATAGAGACAATTCTTACTAATACATATCACATTTCTACTATTCCTATCATTTTTACCAGTAACAATTATGCTTGTGTTATGTATAATTCAATTCATAATTTAAAATGTATAACTTTTAATTACATTTCTGACTTCAAGAACAAATTAAAGTGAATGGGGAGAACCCATTCAGAAAAAAAACGTTAATAGTAAAATTCAATATTATATCCACTACTTATAATAATAAGCATGAATAATTATTATACCCTCGGATATAAGCGGTAGAAAATGAGTGAGAGTGAGTGAGTGAATTATTATATCCACTAATTTCCATTCTTACTGGAAAATGAAGAATTGAAATTTATTTTTAAATTTAAATATAATTGTCTCATGTGGAAATCTAATTTCTGACATCAATAAAGTCATGATTAAAAGCTAAAATTGCTTGCTAAACATAGCTAGCCCCAAACGTTGTTGCATTACACTGTGTTTGTGTGTAATCTTTTTTTCTACAGCCTGAATTCTGGAAATGTGAGCCAATATTGTATTCACAATAGAATAAAGATAACATAACAAATGTTTGAACAGAGAAATTTTACATTTTTATCCACTAAATGAGCTCAGTTCAAATTTGATGCCTGCTACAAATTTGATGCCTGTCTTAAAAAAGTTGGCACGGGCGATAAATGACTGAAAAATTAAGAAATTGTGAAAAGATTCAGCTGGGTGATCTAGCAACTAATTAGGTTCATTGATACTAAAGATACATTTGGTCTTTGAGCCCTCAGTGCAAGACACTGCATTACTCATCGGAATGATTGTGTCAATGACATTACTAAATGGGCCCAGGAATACTTCCAGAAACCACTGTCGGTAAACACAATCCGCTGTGCCATCTAAAGCTCTATCATGCAAAAAAGGAAGCCATATGTGCACGTGGTTCAGAAGCATTGTTGTGTCCTGTAGGCCAAGGCTCATTTACAATGGATTGTTTCAAAGTCGAAAAGTGTTCGGACGAGTCCAAATTTAACATTCTTGTTAGAAATCACGGAATATTTAAATTCGTTTGACGATCTGAAACATTAAAGTATGACAAACATGCAGAAAATTTAAAAATCAGGATGGGGCAAACACTTTTTCACACCAATGTATGTGTGTCATTACTTACTTAAATGAAACATACATGGGATATGAGTGTAAGGACTCTGCCTGGACTCTGGCCACGTGCGCTTGTTTACGTTTCTCGTCACGTGTCTGCCCCGCCTTCGTCTGCTCCTCCCTGTCATCACACCTGAACCTTATTGTGTCATTGTCCTTTTTTGTATTTAACTGTGCCACGTTGCCTCGTGCAGCGCGTGATCTACTGTGGTCTTAGTCCTGTTTAGTCCCGTATTGAGTCTGTGTTCCTGTTTTGTGTTTTGTCATTAAACCCTGTTTATTTATGCTATCCTGCTTTTGGGTCCGCTCTGTTCCATGTTCATGACAATGAGAAAGCTGGCAGTAACTAAAAAAGACTAGGGACATAGTTAATAATTAGTACATCACATCAGCTTAAACTGTGTTAGTTAATATATAAAAGTTGGCATAAGCAAAGAGTGCAACATGTTCGTAAACACTGTATATTCAAAAGGGTTATTTTTCCTAATCAAATTCTAAGCCATAATATATTATTAAATATTTTGTTTATATTTACAAATCTGAACAGTTATTCTTATAGAAACAGAATCTGAGCTATTACAGTAAGAAATGAAACGTGATCATTTACAGTAGTCCTAGGAAGGTATTTAAATTCTTTTTAGAAATAAAAATCTAGAACTTATAAAGGTCATTATTATGAATAATATAGCAAGAAAGGTTAATGTAGAGCAACAGGAATCTACTTGTCAGATTAGATTAGATTAAAGTCAGCTTTATTGTTATTATGCAAAGTACATTTACAAAGTCAATAAAATGCAGCTAGCATCAAACCAGAAGTGAATAATTGGCATATTTATAATGAATTATGAAAACAGCATATGTACAAAAAATGTCATATGTACAGGCAGTGCAGTTGTATTATAAATTGGGATATATTTGTTCCTTAGCTGTATATACAAACAAAGTTAATTAAAATATGCTGAATAGGAGATTTAGAAAACTGTTGGCCTTATGTTCATTTACTGTATATGTACTCAATACTTGGTACGGGCTCCTTTTGTTTTAATTACTGCCTCAATTCGGCATGGCATGGAGGTGATCAGTCTGTGGCACTGCTGAGGTGGTATGGAAGCCCAGGTTTCTTTGACAGTGGCCTTTAGCTCATCTGCATTCTTTGGTCTCTTGTTTCTCATCTTGATCTTGACAATACCCCATAGTTTTCAAAAAACAAAGTGAATCAACACCAGCAGATCATCACAGACTATGGAAACTTAACACTGGACTTCAAGTAACTTGAGCTTCTCCACCCTTCTTCCAGACTCTAGGACCTTGGTTTCCAAATGAAATACAAAACTTGCTCTCATCTGAAAAGAGTTTGGTCCACTGGGCAACGGTCCAGTTCTTCTTCTCCTTAGCCCAGCTAAGACGCCTCTGCCGTTATCTGTGGTTCTGGAGTGGCTTAACAAGAGGGATATGACAACTGTAGCCAAATTCCTTGACACGTCTGTGTGTGGTGGCTCTTGATGCCTTGAACCCAGCCTCAGCCCAATCCTTGTAAAGTTCAGCCAAATTCTTGAATCGATTTTGCTTGACAAGCCTCTCAATGCTGCAGTTCTCTCGGTTGGTTGTGCATCTTTTTCTTCCACACTTTTTTCGTCCACTCAACTTTTATGGTAACATGCTTGGATACAGCACGCTGTGAACAGCCAGCTTTTTTTCAATGATTGTTTGTGGCTTGCCCTCCTTGTGAAGGGTGTCAATGATTGTTTAATGGACAACTGTCAGATCAGCAGTCTTCCCCATGATTGTGTAGCCTAGTGAACCAAATTGAGAGACCATTTTGATGGCTCAGGTGTTTGAAGTTGATTAGCTGATTGGCATGTCACCATATTCTATTTTTTTAGATTGAATTGGTGGGTTTTTGTAAAATGTGAGTCAAAACATTACAATTAAAATTACCAAAGACTTAAACTGCTTCACTCTGTGTGTACTGAAATTATATAATACACGAGTTTCACTATTTGAGATGGATTACTGAAATAAATGAACTTTTCCACGACATTTTAATTTATTGAGATGCACATGCTTCAAAGTTTTGTCCCCTAGTGAAGCAGGAGGTTTTCTGATAAAGTTGAGATGAACAGAACAGATCTGGCAGAACAGATTTTAATTTGCAGTGATTAAAATCACCAGCTTGGATAAGGACTACATTAGGATTCATTGCCTACAGATTATTCACAGCATAACTAAGTTCTTTCAATGACATGTGACTCACAAGGTAAATAAAAGTGCTAGCACTTAATAATCAGGTATTCAAGATCAGCAGAGCAATGGGAACCAATATAGATAGAGACAATTCTTACTAATACATATCACATTTCTACTATTCCTATCATTTTTACCAGTAACAATTATGCTTGTGTTATGTATAATTCAATTCATAATTTAAAATGTATAACTTTTAATTACATTTCTGACTTCAAGAACAAATTAAAGTGAATGGGGAGAACCCATTCAGAAAAAAAACGTTAATAGTAAAATTCAATATTATATCCACTACTTATAATAATAAGCATGAATAATTATTATACCCTCGGATATAAGCGGTAGAAAATGAGTGAGAGTGAGTGAGTGAATTATTATATCCACTAATTTCCATTCTTACTGGAAAATGAAGAATTGAAATTTATTTTTAAATTTAAATATAATTGTCTCATGTGGAAATCTAATTTCTGACATCAATAAAGTCATGATTAAAAGCTAAAATTGCTTGCTAAACATAGCTAGCCCCAAACGTTGTTGCATTACACTGTGTTTGTGTGTAATCTTTTTTTCTACAGCCTGAATTCTGGAAATGTGAGCCAATATTGTATTCACAATAGAATAAAGATAACATAACAAATGTTTGAACAGAGAAATTTTACATTTTTATCCACTAAATGAGCTCAGTTCAAATTTGATGCCTGCTACAAATTTGATGCCTGTCTTAAAAAAGTTGGCACGGGCGATAAATGACTGAAAAATTAAGAAATTGTGAAAAGATTCAGCTGGGTGATCTAGCAACTAATTAGGTTCATTGATACTAAAGATACATTTGGTCTTTGAGCCCTCAGTGCAAGACACTGCATTACTCATCGGAATGATTGTGTCAATGACATTACTAAATGGGCCCAGGAATACTTCCAGAAACCACTGTCGGTAAACACAATCCGCTGTGCCATCTAAAGCTCTATCATGCAAAAAAGGAAGCCATATGTGCACGTGGTTCAGAAGCATTGTTGTGTCCTGTAGGCCAAGGCTCATTTACAATGGATTGTTTCAAAGTCGAAAAGTGTTCGGACGAGTCCAAATTTAACATTCTTGTTAGAAATCACGGGCGCTGCGTCCTTCAGGCTAAAGAGGAGAGAGACCTTCCAGGGATGTGGTAGCTCAGTGGTTAAGGTGTTCGACTACTGATCGGAAGGTCATTGGTTTGAATCCCAGGTCCACCAAGTTTCCACTGCAGGGCCCCTTAACCCTCAATTGCTCAGGTGTATAAACTGAAATAAAAATGTATGTCTCTCTGGATAAGAGTGTCCGCTAAATGTTGTAAATGTAAATGTTATCAGCGTTCAGTTCAAAAGGCAGCATGTATGGGGTGCAGGAGTGCTTACAGTATGGGAATCTTGCATGTTTTGGAACTCACTGTGAATGCTGAAAGATATATAAAGGTTTGAGAGCAACATATGCTACCCTTCAGATGACAACTATGTCAGATAAGGCCTTGTGTATTTCAGCAGGACAATGCAAATTGTCCACATACTGCAGCTATTACCACAGCATGGCTTCATCGTAGAAGAGTCTGGGTGATGAATTGGCCTGCCTGCAGTCCAGATCTTTAACCTATAGAGCACATTTGGCACATCATTAAACGAAAAATATATTAAAGAACACTTCAGCAGCTGCTGACCTACAGTACAGTATATCAGACAGGAGACAAATTCCAACACTAAAGCTCCAGAAACTCATAACCTTGATGCCCAGATGTCTACATATTGTTTTGCAAAGATGCTGCACCAGTAAACATGCCCCTCACTCACTCACTCATTTTCTACCGCTTATCCGAACTACCTCGGGTCACGGGGAGCCTGTGCCTATCTCAGGCGTCATTGGGCATCAAGGCAGGATACACCCTGGACAGAGTGCCAACCCATCGCAGGGCACACACACACTCTCACTCACTCACGCAATCACACACTACGGACAATTTTCCAGAGATGCCAATCAACCTACCATGCATGTCTTTGGACCGGGGGAGGAAACCGGAGTACCCGGAGGAAACCCCCGAGGCACGGGGAGAACATGCAAACTCCACACACACAAGGTGGAGGCGGGAATCGAACCCCGACCCTGGAGGTGTGAGGCGAACGTGCTAACCACTAAGCCACCGTGCCCCCGTAAACATGCCCCTGTCCCAACTATTTTGAAACATGTAGCAGGCATTTACTGGATAAAAGTGAAACATTAAATGTTCTATTGTGAATAAAATATTGGCTAATGTGATTTGAAAGTCTTTTAATTTTCATTTTATTCAAATTTAATAACATCCCAACATTTCCAAAATTCAGGTTGTAGAATGTGCTATTACAGCAGTCATTCCAGCAAGTCTCTCAACACATAGATGAATTGGCTCTGCATTTGTTGGTCATTTCTGTTCCATTAAAATGATTGGAGACCCACTTACAATCCCCCACTCAAATGCGTCACTCAAAATTTCATCATCAACAAAGATCAACATCTGCCACATCAGAGAAAATGCTATGTCACATTTACTATGTTTATATGAAAGATATTCTATAGATATAGACTATAACACTGATATAAGCTGCTAAACTGCAAAAAAAAAAAAAAAAATCTAAGTCTGCAAATTAACAGCTGAGTGAAATTTGTGAGATGGCATTAAACATTTGATTACAGAGCTTCAGAGAATCAAGCCATTCTCCATTTTTGTTACAAGGCTGAAATCTCATGCTAGGCACCACAAAAACCTTACAATTCTTACAAAGTCTTACAATTTAAACAAAGTTAATCTCCTATTCAATTTTGGAACGTTACCTTGAAATTTTGGCAAATGTGTAGGGACCAATAATTTGATAATTTATTGTTTAAGACAATGACACATTAAAAAATAAATGTATATAGCCGACATTATTCGTGGAATAATGTCGAGAAAAGAAAGAGTTAAAGGACGCTAGGTGTCACCATTTTCGAACGAACTTTTCACCGCCGCCACCAGCGTATCATAGGCATATGTTCCGCTTCAGTGTGTCTGTGTAAACAGTGGCATAACTTCTGACTAATCTGCCTTCTGCGTGTAATCAGATTGATTGATTGATTTAGATACAATCCCAGCGAAGTCTCGGAGGACTGAGGCATTCCTGGAGACCACGTCGCATCCCTGGGTCAAATTTGCAGTTATAAGCACATTTTCCTTCCTAGCCTTATTAACCTCGTTCATATCGTGATACTACAAATAGCCTATCTAACACAGTATATATCAGTTATACTTTAATATTTCAGAAACTATTATATGTTTATATAACAAAAATATAAACAAATATCTACAATCAAATCATATTTATAAGTCAAAATAAAACCGTTAACAAGCAAGAAGCTGTGATTCCTAATCTGACAACTAGTTAAAATTAGCTACTAATACAAAAACGAAACGTTTTTTTAACGTTTAAAATTGTTGCCTGTGGTCATGGTGGATAATGATGCGCCCTATTTGCAGTAAGATTCGCTTCGTCGTGCACGAGCAGGATATAGTTGGCCCGGTTTCAGTGAGACATTTGGACATGCCCACTCCTCAGTGTATGCACTGATTGGCTGAGGGGGGCTTGTGTGTTGCTAGTGAACACTGAGTGTGCCTGTAGTGAACTGCAGCTACTGTCTCGTTCGGAACTAACAAGCCTCCACAAACTGGATATTTTTTCACATAGGCCGAATCAACTTTGAATATATTGATGCCATTAGATTAAATACGGATTTTCACCAGTGACATATACTTTACATTCTTTTTTCCTCAAGAATTTGCGGCAAGAAATCTGCCCGTGGCTTACAGCTGAATCGCCAGGAGCTGTCTCGTCTGGGAGTATTGGAGTACCGTGAATCTTTCTTAAATGGTTATCACACGATCATCGTCATTACCAATATTAGTCATCGCTGTTCCTGTTTCTGATCGATTTTTTCGTCGGATTACTATTGATCTGGATTATTTATCGGTTCACTGGATTTGTTCTTCCACATATAGGCCAATAATAGACTGGAGAGGAGATTTTTACATTGGGTTCTCTGGGCATAACAGCTAGTCAGAAAACCAATTAATAAAAAAAAAAAATAAAAGCGTGATGATGCGTTCGAAACGGAGCGTTAAAATAATTCATGCATCGCTCAGAGCTTAATTTGTAGACCTTGATATCCGTGGCGACTGTTTTCCGCTTTGTCTTGAAATGGTAGGCTCACGGTAGCTTTCTGTGATAAAATATTGTATATGATATGCGCGAATGCTGTGGGAATAATTGTTTGGCTTTTGTTTATGCAGTCCTGTTCTCGTTCTAAGTATGTAAGCATTTCTTGCAGTGCTCAAATATCTATATTTTGGATGACGTGAAAAATGGCCAGAAAAAAAATGAGATGGAGTGACTGGATGTTGTCCCTCAGTCTCAGCCATTTCGATGAAATCAGATTTTCTAAGGCCGTGTTTACGACATCGTTTTTATCTATACAGATTTCCGTAGGGATGTCCGTCGGGCAGTTCCAGGCTATAGCATAATCGACTAATAAGTGAGAAAAGAAGGACATCAACAGGTTTTCATCGCTTTAAGGACATGTATTTCTTTCAAGTGATTCTGTGCATTGTGGCGTGTTGGAGCGGCACCGAGGCCGTTTTCAATCTGAAATACACAGTAGAGGAAGAATTGCGAGCGGGAACGAAAATCGCCAATGTCACGGCGGATGCGAAAGTGGCTGGGTTCGTACTCGGGAATAGGCAACCTTTTTTACGAGTAATCTCCAATTCCGAACCACGATGGGTAAACCTAAGCCCGGCAGGACTGCTCCTCACTAAGCAGAAAATTGATCGCGACGCTGTTTGCCGCCAGACGCCGAAGTGCACAATTTCTCTGGAGGTAATGTCCAACTTAATGGAAATATGCGTGATTAAAATCGAGATCCTGGACGTGAACGATAACGCCCCCCGATTCCCCACGAGCCATATCGACATCGAGATCTCAGAAAACGCCGCTCCAGGCACGCGGTTTCCCCTAGAGGGTGCAAGCGATCCGGACTCGGGAAGCAATGGCGTTCAAACTTACACCATCACCCCCAACGATATTTTCGGCCTGGAGATCAAGACCAGGGGAGACGGATCTAAAATAGCAGAGCTCATAGTAGAAAAGACTCTAGACAGGGAGACGCAGTCTCATTATAAGTTTGAAATCACAGCTGAAGACGGAGGGGAACCACCAAAAACTGGGAATGTACAACTTAACATCAAAGTAATTGACTCCAATGATAATAATCCTGTGTTTGATGAGCCTGTTTACACTGTTAATGTGATGGAGAATTCTCCTCTAAATACATTAGTAATAGACTTGAATGCCACTGATCCAGATGAAGGATCAAACGGTGAGGTCGTATACTCATTTATTAATTTTGTGTCCAACCTGACTAAACAAATTTTCAAAATTGATCCCAAAACTGGTGTCATAAGTGTTAATGGAATTTTAGACCACGAAGAACTGCATGTACATGAAATAGATGTGCAAGCCAAAGATCTGGGTCCAAATTCCATTCCAGCTCACTGCAAAGTGATTGTTAATGTAATAGATGTCAATGACAATGCACCAGAAATTAAGCTTTTGTCTGAAAACAGTGAGATGGTAGAGGTCAGTGAGAATGCACCTCTTGGATATGTCATTGCACTGGTTAGAGTTTCAGACAGTGATTCGGGTGCAAACGGCAAAGTGCAGTGTAGACTGCAGGGCAACGTGCCTTTCAGACTCAACGAGTTTGAGAGCTTCTCCACGCTACTTGTTGATGGCCGACTAGACAGGGAGCAGAGAGACATGTACAATCTTACAATCTTGGCTGAGGATAGTGGTTATCCCCCCCTGAGAAGTTCAAAATCTTTTGCAGTTAAAGTAACAGATGAAAATGACAACCCTCCTTATTTCACAAAGCCACATTACCAAGCAATGGTGTTGGAAAACAATGTACCAGGTGCGTTCCTACTTGCAGTGTCTGCTAGGGATCCTGACATGGGAATGAATGGCACAGTGGCTTATGAAATCATTAAGTCAGACGTTCGGGGAATGTCAGTGGAGTCATATGTTACTGTAAATTCAAATGGTGAAATTTATGGGGTCAGGGCTTTTAATCATGAAGACACAAGGACATTCGAATTTAAGGTCTCTGCCAAAGATGGGGGAGATCCCTCCTTAACAAGTAATGCTACTGTGCGCATTGTTGTTCTGGATGTAAATGACAATACACCTGTGATGACAACCCCATCGCTTATTAATGGCACTGCAGAAATTTCAATCCCCAAAAATGCTGGAGCTGGTTATTTGGTTACTCAAATCAAGGCTGATGACTATGATGAGGGTGAAAATGGAAGACTGACATATTCCATCTCAGAGGGAGACATGGCATACTTTGAAATTGACCAGATTAACGGTGAAGTGCGGACCACTAAAATATTTGGAGAAAACGCCAAACCCTCCTATCAAATCACTGTTGTGGCCCATGACCATGGCCAGACATCTTTATCTGCTTCTGCATACATCATTGTCTACCTTTCTTCAGACCTTAACACACAGGAACAGATTGGACCAGTAAACCTGTCCCTCATCTTCATCATCGCTCTGGGTTCTATTGCTGCAATTTTGTTTGTCACAATGATCTTTGTAGCTGTGAAGTGTAAAAGGGATAACAAGGAAATTCGCACATACAACTGCAGGTATCTTAGCTGTTTTTTAAGCAGCTCATTTTGCTTAACTAACACATAATCATGGTATTGAGTAGTTTTCATGGTGAAATGTACACGAGAAGTGTTCAAGTAGAATGTACTGCATATTTGAGCTTTAGTTTAACTTGACACTATCTCCGTTCTGTGGTTTTGTGTACTTGTGACAAGGCCTTACTGAAAAGGTGGCCAAATATTGCACAGCAAAAGGCCCAAGTAAATTTTGCAGCTATATCTTAAAAGTGATTAATTGTTATAGTGGAATAAAATAGACGTTTTTATTTCTCAAACTAAATGTAAATTTTAAAAATAAATACTCTTATAAGCGGGATTACAAAAGTCACACATACTATTTTAACTTGTAAAAGATGCCTATTAAAGTTAGAAAAAAAGATGCTTGTTTCATACACAAAAAGATTAAAACCAATTTAAAGAAAACAAGTAGAGTGATAAGAATTAAGTCGTTGTTATCCAGTGATTTAGATAGCCCTCCTTTAATACCCATAAGCATAAATCAATAGATTTTGCATAAAAGTTGATGCCTTTTTTAGTTATCTATTAGAAAATTTGTGATTTTGGGTTGCGAAAATAGTTTTGTACTCAACCATGCTGTGTGGGATAGTCTCCATTTATACATATTGCATAATACATATATACAAATCAATTTGCAAAAATAAAATAAAAATACTTTCTCTAAAATAAAGAGTATAAAGATTGCTTCCACTATTAACAGTTTCAGATAACATCCATTAGAATATGTTCTATTAATTTATTTACATTTTTGATATACTAAATATATAAATTAATAAAAAATAAATTATCGGATAAGCGGTAGAAGATGAATGAATGAATGAAAAAAGAAATTTTTTTTTTCTTTTCCTAAAAAAGCTGGATACATTTAATCAAAGGAATTATATATATATATATATATATATATATATATATATATATATATATATATATATATATATATATATGTGTATGTATTGTAAAGAAATCTGAACATTTATGAGTCTAATAGGCTAGTAAAATAAAATTTAGTTGGGAGAGATGCTTACAACACAAGCCTCACTTATGAGCTCATAGGTTTCTCTCCAACAAAACATGTGCCATTGCCACATTTGTACTATAATTGCAATTATATTATTGTGCTTGAATTAGGAACAGCCATATAGATATATGCTGATTTTGTTTTTATTTTAAAAGGCATAAGTGTCCGGTGATATAGTGTTGCTTATTTGCCAGATTTAGTGTTCAGTGTTCAGTGTTGTCACATTGTGTTCTGCTGTGGTCTAGCATGTTTGTGTTCAGCTGCTTATTTACGGCAATTAAAGCTGCAATGCATGGGACTACAAACAAAGCAGGAATAATGGCAATGGTGGCCAGAGATCACTTGACTGTGGCTTTGCTAGTGAGTCTCGGGAATTGCAAGTGAATCTAGGTCTGGTAGTAGAGTTGACACCTTAACTGTAAGGGCTCAATGTTCATGCTGATGTAAATATAAACTGTTGATACAAAACTGAAGTTTTGCTAGAACTGTTCAGCATAGGCATTTTTTTGTTCTCTCACAGTTGATATACTCAGAAACAGACTTTCACTGATGTGGTTGGAGTGGCACAAGAGGAAGTGTGACATTGAACATTTACCAAAATGGTTCCCTTTCTTAGTGCAGATAAAATAAATAAATAAATAAATAAATAAACAAACAAACAAACAAATTTTGCTCACTTTAAGTGAAGCCTTCATGTCTCATTTCTCACAACCCAGTTTAGGATTTTAAGTCATTTATGTCTCACACTTCAACATATGTAGGCTTATAAATATTGAATATAATTGAACAATTTTGTAACCAAAATAAATACATTTAGACAAATACATTTAGTAAATTCTAAATGTGTATCAGAAAATTGTCCTCATTAAAGGTGCCCCATTAAGTACGACACTCAATTTAATTTAGACAGTCACTGTGAAGTCAATAAGTGAAATATTATAATATTTCATTAAGAAAATATCATTGTTATTTACTGCACACATATTAAGATGAAGTGGAAGCTTCATCCTTCATTATGCCTGACCTAATTATATCTCTTGATAATATATTTATTATAGAATCCCATTCTTTTATGCCACATTATTGTCCAAATAACAAAAAAATATCTGCCATGACTGAACATTTTAGCATTACAATCATATACTTTATGTTTATGTTTGCATTATGATCATAAAATATGGCCCTGCATTTAGAGCACTGCTTTATTGAGTCTGTTCAGTTTTCTTTACTTGCGCAGGGTGGCAGAGTACTCATATGGAAACCAGAAGAAGTCGAGCAAGAAAAAGAAACTGAGCAAGAATGATATTCGCCTGGTGCCACGTGACGTGGAGGAGACAGACAAAATGAATGTGGTGAGCTGCTCTTCCCTCACATCCTCACTCAACTACTTTGACTACCACCAGCAGACACTGCCACTGGGTTGCAGACGCTCTGAGAGCACCTTTCTCAATGTGGAAAGCCAGAACTCAAGAAATTCTGCACCAAACCATGGCTACCACCACACCTTTACCAGGCAAGGCCCACAGCAGCCTGATCTCATCATCAACGGCATGCCACTGCCAGAGGTGAGAGCCTCACTTTGTTTAAGGATCTGCTCTAGCTCTTATAGGATTATAAAAGTTACTGCAGGGACACTGTTATTCTTGCAACACAGTTTGGTTACACACACAGGTTGGTTACACAAGTATTTATATGTATATATATATAAATATATGTATATATATAAATGATTACAATTTCTGAGATGCAAAATATTTTTTATTGTGGAAGCAAACCAAAAATTGGACCAAAAAGCAGAAAACAGGATTTTTTAGCAGTATTTAAGTCAGACCACAGATTATTGGATTTAGATCTGTATATATATATATATATATATATATATATATATATAATATAATCATAAAAGAAAAAAATCATAAAAGTATATTGTATATATATATATATATATATATATATATATATATATATATATATATATATATATATATATATATATAATATAATCATAAAAGAAAAAAATCATAAAAGTATACACACAAATACATACACACAAACACACACGTATGTATATATATATTTGTGTGTATACTTTTATGATTTTTTCTAAATGTAACAAACTAACAAGTAACCCGCATAAATTATTATTAGATGTCTGTTGAGAGGGCAAGCAGCTTAGTTAGCTCATTTGTCTCTCATTTGTCTAAGGACTCTAGTTTGGGGTTAGATTCCTGTCTCTTCCTGTTCTCTTCCCATGCTTCATCTTCTGGAGTTTACATGTTCATACTCTGTTTCATGGTTTCCTACATGTACTCCCCAAGTCCAAAGACATGCCTGGTTGGAATCTCTTAATTGTCTGTAGTCTGAGATTGGGTTATTGTGTAATTGCCATATTTGGTGGCACTCTGTACAGGGTGTCTCCCACCATGCTCGCAGAGTTACTTGGGAGCACACATTTCTGGATTTCTGCATGGATTAATTCAAGATCAAGTCATAATAATACACTCATTCTGTCTAAATTAATAACATTGTTAAAAATCTTTAATGAATAATTCAAGCCCTGTTAGAACATCTTTTATCGGGAGTAACATTCACCAAAGATTTCCTAAGGCTGCTAATAGGACTTGCATTTTCAGGAAGAATTTTAGACAACTAGTTTTTATAGCTCTAGGGTGAGGTTCAGTTGAAAACTACTGCCAGTTTCAGTTTTTTTTTTCACTACCTAGTGACACAGACATAAGGGTTGCCTGGGATTTAAAGCGTCCCACCACTCCACAGTCAGCAAACCTGTGCGATTTTTGAGGGTGGCAAGGCAACAGCATGCAGAGATCCTAGATCACCAAACACTCTATGCCCAGGAAACCTCCAGAGCTGCTCCTTTACATAAGAAAGGCTATTCATAAATAGGACTTGAACACTAAGTCCAGAACATTAATTGGAAGGCTGTTCCATAACTGTTGAGCTCTGTAAAAAAATGCCCCTGCTGTAGGCTTTTGTACTTGAGGAACTACCAAATAAGATGACCATTAAGTGCTTTATAGGATTGTAATAGTATTTTATAATCAATGCGAAATTTCACTGGGAGCCAGTGCAGTGTGTATAAGATAGATCTTCTATACCTATATCTATATCTATACCTATATCTATATCTTCTGGTTCTAGTTAGAACTCTAGCTGCTGCATTCTGGACTAAGTGGAGCTTGTTTATTCCCTTTATTTATAGCATTATAGTTGTCCAACCAAGATGTAACAAATGCATGAACTAGTGTTTCTGCATCATATAGTGACATCGTCTTAGAGTTAAGCAGAAGTAGGTTAGTAAGCATACACTGTCTGATTTCGTTCACACAATCTTCAGTCTTATTAAGCTGGTGTCTCACATCTGACATATAGATGTGTGTCATCAGTATCAAAAGTGGAAGTTCATAGCATGTTTCTGAATACAGTAATTGCACCAAGAGGTAGCGTATATAGGGAGAAACACAATAGGCCTAAAACAGAACCTTGCTGAACACTGATCATTACCTTAATATGTTTAGAGTAGTTACCATTTATATCTACAAACTGATAGTGATCGGTCAAATAAGACCTTAGCCAGGAGAAGGCTGTCCCTTTAAAACCAACAACATGTTCTAGCCTATCAAGTAAAATAGCATGGTCAATGGTATCAAAAGCTGCACTAAGATTGAGTAACACCAACAAGTGTTAGAAGCTTTTATTGTCATTTCAACCATATGCAGTATAGCTGTTGCAGTACACAGTGAAATGAGACAGCTGAAATTAAAATGAAATTAAATGTTTCTCCATGACCATGGTGCTACATAAAACAAAGACAGAGCTAAGGACTTAAGTAAGTCTGTCCTAGCCTAGAGTCCCCACAACACAACTCAGGACACAACCCAGAGGCCAGTAGAAGGTCACAAAATTATTAAATCAATAAAAAAAGGAAAGTCAATGCTAATGATGAAGGTAGAATTGCCAAACATCCTGTAGCTCACACACTGGAAAGGCTTAATGTTTGCCATACTTAATGATTACATTCTTTTGACTTGAGAAGATCAGAATATTAAAAATATCCGAAGAGCATTTCCTCTGTTAGCTGTTTGAAGACAGGAAACAAAAACCATATTGCGAAGTAAAACTTTGCTAAAATGTAATAAACAAAAGTGACAGTGTAAAACATTAACTAAAAAGAGAAAATAAAAACAGTATGATTTAAATGCAGAGACAGGCACTAAAACGTCAATAAGGAATGTTCACATCACACAACAATGGTTTTTGGTGACAAGATTCATTATACTTGTGATAGATGTACAGTCTTGTACATCAAGATGTACAGCAAGCTGATATTGTTTTATAATATTTTTAAATGTGTAATCATATCTAATAAAATGAACACTTACTTTGATAGCTCAGATTTCTCTTTAAAATATGCCTCTAGCAAAAACACCACACATGGTCCGAAAATAGATTCAAGGACATTAAACATTGATTGTTGGCTTTTGCTGGAAAAACAAGACAATAATCTTTCCTCTCTCCTTAAATACAAAATCCATTTTTTGAGAATATAAATGCCAGTAAGTCTCAAAATTCAATTTATGTGAAAATATATGGCCTTACATATGGCCTGGTCTTTCCACCCTTGCTAGACCTTCACGAGAACACCACTCTTTGTTTATTTTAATAGCAGAACATTTGTTTTTGTAAGCTTCTTCTTCTTCTTATTCTTAATAATAATGATAATAATATTCTCACTCACTCACTCACTCATCTTCTACCGCTTATCTGAACTACCTCGGGTCATGGGGAGCCTGTGCCTATCTCAGGCGTCATCGAGCATCAAGGCAGGATACACCCTGGACGGAGTGCCAACCCATCACAGGGCACACACTCTCATTCACTCACGCAATCACACACTACGGACAATTTTCCAGAGATGCCAATCAACCTATCATGCATCTCTTTGGACCGGGGGTGGAAACCGGAGTACCCGGAGGAAACCCCCGAGGCATGGGGAGAACATGCAAACTCCACACACACAAGGCGGAGGCGGGAATCGAACCCCCAACCCTGGAGGTGTGAGGCGAATGTGCCAACCACTAATCCACCGTGCTCCATAATAATATTCTGAGACCAAAAATTTCTTAATGCTACCCTTCGCCAGAGAGTTTTCCCGTAATGGAAGCTGATAGTGGCCAAAATTCCAATTGACTGTTCCAAGAAGTATTGGCCCATATCTATCTATCTATCTATCTATCTATCTATCTATCTATCTATCTATCTATCTATCTATCTATCTATCTATCTATCCATCCATCCATCCATCCATCCATCCATCCATCCATCCATCCATCTCTCTCTGTTTTTTTTTAAACTGCCTTTACATTACTAATTGATAATTTAATAGTTCAGACTGGCTTTGTAAAAACATCAAAGTTTGTCGTGACAAACCTTTTACCTATATAGTTCTCCTCATGCTTTTCATCTAGATTTGGCTCAGTTTTTCTCGGAGGACAAACATGCTGCCATCTGATACAGCCATAATAGTCTGGTGGTCCTCTTACTCTTGTTTTCAGGTGAAGAGCTAGAGACCTCTTTAAATCTCCTGTTCTATGTTAATGTGTCTATGTTAATGTGTCAATTGGGGTGTCCAGTACAGGTACCAGTCTGGTACCATCTATCTGAATGACTGCAGAAAATTAAAAAAAATGTTTTTTACAGCCATTTTGGTAACAGTAAGGCAACCCTACAAAGTATGATTTCAGCAAAAAGTATTCAAACATTTTTTATGCTCTCTAAGAGTTGGATGCTGCTCTTTGGTTATATACATTTTTACTCAGTAGTATTCACATACTCTAGTGAAACTGAAAACTGTCAGTCCAAGTATTAAAGTATACTGTGCTGGAGTTGCTCTTTCTCAGACTGGACTTGATATGGCAGAGATAGAAGAAAGTCCAAAGAAATGTACTTGAAAACATCTAACCAAGCATGAATCACTTGCATTGTGTTGTCTGAAATATAAAATATATTATGTTATCTATATTCTGTATGATACTCTGTTAAGTGAAATTTAAATAGGTTGCACAACAAATATCAGACATGGTTTTGCAGGCTAACCCTTTGAACAACCAAGAAACTGACAAGCAAAACATCTAACCAAGCATGAATTAGTTTGCGAGCAGTTTCTAAAACAATTAAATCCAAACACAATTTAAAAAAGAAAAAATAATTATATTCTTGAAAGCTTCTTCAGGATGGATGACAGGTTGTGTTATGGCAAACCTGGTAAAACTATTAAGATATCCTCTTTATTTCCACTACAATCAAAGGCATGGCTTCGCAAAGCAGGAAATGAGTGCTGAACATTTATCTCTGAAATTCATACAAAGTATGCTTGCAATAGGTAATAATAGGTAATACTAAGATATTCTTGCTGAAGGCTAAGAATTAGTTCAGGTCTACTTCTTATAGTGACTAGTGACTAGACAACCAAATGAATTAGATGAACTGCTTAATGGGTCTCTACAAGAAAATGACAATGGATCAAGGATCTCAATCTAGCTCTCCAAATAACAATATATTTATCCTGACTGAAATATGCTTGAAATTCATTTTGCTCTGCAAGGATTGCCCATAGGTTTTTAAAATTGCAATATTCAAGCACACTGTTTATATGTCTGCCCATGCAAACCTAATGATCAGCTCAGGGTAGTGACAAAGTGGTAATGGTGCTTTGGTTTGAGTGGGTGCCCTTGAAAGTTCTGAATTCAATATATTCATCAATGGGAACATTAAAATAGTCCATGCAATCTGAAGTGATTACAGGCACATTAATGCAGCCTAGAATTTATCGCCGACCTAATATCAATTTTCATGCTGCATGACCCCACTGCTGGATTTTCTATCCTGTTCTCAACTAAAAGATAGTATTCTCCAAAGAGACACCAATTTTGTACAGAATATCTAGACAACCTGTTTCTCTCTGGGCTGATTTCAAAACATTTACTGTTGGCATCAGAAGAAAGATTTGAATTGGTTTGAACTGACTGATTAGTTTAATTCTGCATAAACACTTTTCCTAAGAAAAGTGCTAAATCTCATTGTTAAATCAAATGACACAATACCCTCAAATAGTTCATGGGGTAAGTCTGTCTGACACACATGAAAGTACTCAAATTAGTTAAATACAGAATCAACAGAATCAAATCCTCACTGCACTGCCCTTGTGAATTTTGGTTCACTCAGATTTGTAGAAAGATCTAAAGTTACACTGTTGCCACTATTTTTGAGCTGATATCATGAACAAGAGTTCCAAAAGAACCACATAGTTACAGTGATTGAATAGCAAACCTCTTCAAAGTTTACTGAGATCAACAGGGAGTATTTATAAAGATAAGATAGGGTTAGCAGATAAAGAAAAAGTCAGTCTCTTCCTGTCTGCAGCAGAGATGTCACTACCCCAGCAGACAACCCCATAAAAATTTCAGATGTGTTGTAAACTTTTTCCAGAGAAGACCAGGAGAATTGGATTTCATTGTGCAGTGGTCTTTATTGTAGAGACACGATGAACGCAAGTCTTCAAGTCAGAGTGTACTGGCATGGGTGCTGCAGTCATCAAGTTTTACGTTTTGGGGCAGTCCCTTCAGATAGAAACAAACACCACCCCTTAATTGCATTAACATTACAGTCTTACTCAGACCACTTCATTATCATAGGAATGAGTTCACCTCTTATTCTTTGCATTTCTTCTTGACTCAGACAAATGGCACCTTAAACAATGGGACAAATGGCACAACGAGACAGATAATATCCTGGAGTTACCTTTCCCTTTCCTTTCATAATAATGTAAGACAGGAGCCAAAAGACTGAATGTAAAGATTGAATTTAACTAGCATTGTCAATTGATTTAGCTTCTACATGGTACAACAAAAATATACTAGAAATAAAAGGAAAAAACAATGACTTAAAATTATTTTCCCACAATTCCCCATTTGAGAGTTTTAATAACTCTCACGAAAGATTTAAGTAAATAATAATAAAAAATTCTTGCAACTTTGAGTTGCAGGCAAAGAAATAGTTCTTTCTTTTTTCTTTTTTCGGTGTCCCTTATTGTGATTAAGGGTAATAGTTCTTTGTTGTTTTCTGCAGTCCAAAGCTTCAGCAGTGCACATTGTAGTTTGGTATATTATGTCCAGATTGTCATCAGGTAAATGAAGACAGGAAGAATTGTCTTCCAGTCCTGAGGAGTTGTTCTGCAGATGTCTTCCAATATCAGTGCTTTGGTGCTTCTGTTGCCTTGGTTGTTGCAGTGATTTTCAGTCCTTTTATCTGTAACACAAAAATGACAGATGGGATGTTATTATTCTGTTGGCATACAACACAACGTTTGGCTGTCTCTGTGGCTATACCTATAATATCTGGATTCCACTACTGATTTGAAAAAGGTTGCTGCTGGACTAAAGTGACCTAAGTTATGCAGCTGCTGAGCCAAATATGACAGAAGTGATTCAAGTGCCACATTTTTTCCCCTTTGGTCCAGCAGAAGGAGAAAATGGAAAAAGGGAAAAAAGGGAAAAAAGGGAACCAAGGCTCCCTTATATAAACATTTTCATGCTTCATACGGTGGAACATCTTTGTAGAGGTCTGTTAGAGAGTCTGGAGTCATGATGACACTGGTTGTTGTCATTCCAGTACACACTTACACTGTACTGTATGAACAGGCTTTTTTAGCAGCTATGTCTGCAAGAGCGTTACCCTGAGATGGTGCAGTGTTAGGTTTGTGATAGAGAGGTCATTGCATTTCCTGCTTGCCTATTCTGTCTAATGACTTGAGCTGAACCATCAACAAACAATTCGAAATCAGCATTATTTAGCGGGGTCTCTGCAATAGAATTTGAAGATGAGTGCGTAAGAATGACACAATCATGAGTAATTTCTTCATCCTCTAAAGCATAGGTCACTAAAAGGTGGACCGCGGTCCGGGTCCGGACCCAGAAGCTGCCCAATCCGGACCCGGACCTACAGCCAAAACAAAAGGTTATGATTTAAAACTTGACGAAGCGCTTCTATTTTAACCGGCGCAGCTTTTGCAGTCTTTACGGTAAAGGTAATGGAACTTGATTGGTCTGTGCGTTCCTGAAGTAAACACTGCGACTCAACAGTGCAAGACAGATGAGAGAGAATTAAAGTTACACATGAAAGAAAGATAGCGATACATGTAGAAAACAAACGGAGAGATACAGACGAGTGAGATGGAGAAAGAGAAAGAAACAGACGCATGAGATGGAGAAAGGGAGAGAAACAGACGTGTGAGACGGAGAAAGGGAGAGAAACAGACGAGTGAGACGGAGAAAGGGAGAGAAACAGACGCATGAGACGGAGAAAGGGAGAGAAACAGACGCGTGAGACGGAGAAAGGGAGAGAAACAGACGAGTGAGACGGAGAAAGGGAGAGAAACAGACGAGTGAGATGGAGAAAGGGAGAGAAACAGATGAGTGCAACGGAGACTGATTTCTGTTCACACTTCAGCAGAATGTCTCATATTATGTGGCATTGTGAAATACCATTATGAGACAACAAAAAAATTTTGAACAAACATATCCACTCTAATCTGAAGACAGCATCCCTGAGACAGCTTTCCCAGGTCTGAGGGAAGTAGCCCTATACATCCTGACCATGTTTGGCTCTACAGACAACTGCGAGGCAGCTTTCTCTACAATGAACATAATCCAAACTAAATATGGTTCCAGGCTCACTAATGAGCACCTCCACATGTGTATGAGAATGGCCCTGACTCAAGCCCAGGTTTAACATCCTGCCAAGCCAAGCTAGAGCTCAGTTCTCTCACTGAGATATAAAAGGGAAAGTTAAGCACTTTATTTAAACATACACAATTTTCACATTTTATTTATTTTCTCTTATTTTGAAATGTAGCCTTACTTATATGTATTTAATGAGAGAACGTTATACATGTCTACAATTATACATATGTTCAGTTCTATGTTACGTGACAAATATTGTCAAAAAGTTTTTGAATTGTACTGAATTTATTTGATTAGACTGTGAGGTATTGATTGCTTGCAGATGTTGATACAACCATTAGGCTACTTAAATATGTATCACACTAACTAGTTATGTTGGCTTTGTAGAAGCCAACATTCTGTTTTCCTATTTAAGCTTAGACAAAAATTTATCAAGAGTAACTCCTCCTAGGGCTTTCGAGCCACATGCACCAAATTCAAATATGTCGTAGACCCTGGTCTGAAGTTTGTTGTTATTACTTTTCTAAGCGATCCGAGTTCCGGTACTTCCGGTACCGGGTCTCAAATTGGCCTTTTTTCCCCATAGACTCCCATTATAAACTTTGGAGGTTTATAACTCGGCAAGCTTTCGAACTATCTACAACAAACTCGGCCAGCTCCTTTAGGGTGATACTCTGAACAAAGTTTTTGTGTACTGACTGGCCTTCCGGTTGTCCTGCAGCCCCGCCCCCAAAATATGCAAAATAAAAAATTAGCACAACATGGACATGTGACATATCAAATCACTCAGCCCAATGAGGGAAACTTCCTCAAGAGTATTCAGATGATGTCACATGCTTGTCTCCACTTGCCTCCAAATGTTTTGGCACCCTAGCTTCTAAAAGTTATGTCCACTTGCCTCCATAAAGCACTGGTATGATGTTGACATTATGATCTTCCGGACCTTTGCTTCAAGAAATTTTCTCTTACTGGACCTCTTTAAATTTTAGTTGAATACCTCTGCTCTAAAGGAACATCAGTCATTGCAGACATCATACAAGAGGATCGGTTAGTGACAGGCATTTTGCAAATAAACGTTCAGGGCTGTGAGTGTAGTTCATCTGTTTTCCCACAGATGCTACCACAGACAAAATAGGTCATGAGGTGTTACCCCTGCACTCCAAAGGGTCTGAGTCTTATCAGCAGGTGCAAACTCTGTCCTTTGTTGCAAAGTGCAGTGGAATTGTCTGACCTGTTATCTTAATGTCCATTCTCTGAGTATTCAATGGGGCTGGGTGTGGGGTGTTGGGGGGTATCTGCATCTATGAAAATTCACCACCAGCTGCTTGCTCTTACTTGCATTGATCTGAGGCAGTTAATCTGGCACCAGAGAACAGTTTTCTGTACTCTGTGTCATCCACCTCAGTAATAAGCGATTGCAGAGTCGTCAGAAAACCTCTGCAGGTGACAGCCAGCTGTGTCCTATCTGAAGTCCAGGTTCTTGCAAAGTTGCAAGTATAGAGTGTGAAGAGGAAAGGAGCCAGTACCTTTCCCTGCAGGGCCAATGTAATGCAGAGCCTCTGTACTTCAAACTATCATGTAAGATGCACTTTTCTGAGCACCAGGAACCACACAATATGTCCATAATTGTGGCACTCTCCCTAGTTTCAGGCTCATGGTAAAGATGTACCACACTGTCCCACATAGCTGATCTACACCGCAATCTTTGCCTTTATTCTCCTGAGCTCAGCTCTCACCTGGTCAGTAGCGATGGATATGCTAATACAAAGCCTGTGTGCTGGATCGTAAGGGGGATAGTATTGTGGTAGAAGTGACAGAGGGAGGTGCTGTCAGCTAAAAATCCAGGAGAGGCCAGGGATGGGGTGGGGTGAGGCAGATTGAGTACAGAGACAGTGGGGTACTGTAGCAAATATGGATGGTTGGGGTAGAATCGTGCAACTGATCAAACCTATTGAAGAAAAGGTTCAAGTCATTCACTCACTTTTTTTGTGGTGTGAGATGGCATTTAGGCCTTTCTGCACTTCATTGATATTATTCAGTTGCAGAGAATCCTCCAGCTTCCTTCCTTCCACTCCCTGATCTTCCTCCTTAGATCCTTCTGCACAGCCCTCTTTTCTTCTTTGTTTCCTGATTTAAAGGCCCTCTTTTTCTCCTTAATGAGTCTCTTCATATCAGGAGGGGATGTAGCTCATTGGTAGAGTGCATGCTTCGCATAGATGAGGTCCTGGGCCCCAGCATCTCTGTTACAGACACACTTCACTCTCCTGCCGTCTGGAAAACGCAACCGAAGCACTCTGGCCCTCACAACTAGAATGTGTAACAGTTTCTTTCCTAAAGCCATCCGACCCTTCAATAACTGAACTGAACTGCACTGAGCTCAATAGACACACAACCAACTGTATGGACTGCACTGACCTACACCATATATACACTCTTTCAATGCACATGTCTTCCACACATCCATGTATACAGCACCACCCATATCAAACTGTTTACATGATGTTTTGCACACTGTTTTTGAACTGGTTTGTACAATAAATTACAATACCTCATATAACTGTTGCTATTATATTCGTTGCTATGTTCATTCCAGTATTTCTGCACATGTAATATTTAACATACAGTATGTACACCTGGTTGCCACTGCTTTTGTGTATTGTCTTTATTGTCTGGTTTAATGTGTTGTATTTTTAGTTTGCACTGTCTTTTGTCCTGCATTGTTTGCACCAGGTTGCACAAATGCACTTTATGTGACTAGGATTGACTTACTTAAATAATTAGTTCTGTCTTTGTTTTATGTAGCACCATGGTCCTGCAGACATGTCTTATTTCACTGTGTACTGCAACAGCTATATATGGATGAAATGACAATAAAAGCTTCTTGAATTGACTTGATCCAGGGTTTGCTGTTAGAGAAACACCGTAGTGGGTAGTGAATTCTTCACACAGAAAGTTATATAGTTATGCAGTGTGTAAGACTATCAATGTTGTTCCCATGAGGGTCACCATGTACTTCTCACACAGTAGAGTCAAAACATTTTTAATAGCTTCTTCAGTCTCTTCAGACCATCTCTTTAATGTATACATGAAAGCTGGTTGCCTCTATATTATCGGTTTATACACAGGTAGTGAATGAACCAGGTTGTGATCCAATCTTCACAGGGAAAGAGAGGGGTAGAGTTTTATGCTTTCTTGGTGTTGGCATAGTATATGTTGGCATATAATAAATGTTGTATTTTATTGCCTCTGGTGGGGCAGGTAACATACAGTACTATCTAAAAGTGGACAACATGAGGGAAGGAGATGAATTTCCTAGAGATTAGAAAAAAAGCATTTGTGCTGTTAACAGCCTGCTTATTGGTGTAGGACATCACAGGACACATCAGCATTAGCAGATGGGAAACATACAAGGCAATTAAAATGGGGAATTACAGTCGAGAATTCCCTCTTAAGATATTGCACATACTAACTGCTAACAACTCAGTGTCCGTACAGCAGTATAGCAAGACCTTCTTTATCATGATGAGTATATACTGTTATGACTGTTATGTAAATGTCATTCACTGTGGCATATATGGATCACCTAACACAAGCTGAAATACACTGATAAATGCATGGTAACAACAAAAATGTCAAAATGAGTGTCATCACAACTGGTACAACAAAATGCAAAATCCAAGAGAGACAAGTAAACCATGGATTCATAAGTCAACGGTGGCATAACTATAGCTTCTCTCATATTTTGAATGATATTGGTGAAGATGTGAGAGTTGTATTGATCAGGAATGAAGAAAAAGCATGATATGTTTGTCTAGTGTCTTTTTCTTTGTGTAGTGGAGTAAACAGTAAACAGAAAATAAAGTTGCTGCTTTGTGCACAAAAGTCAAAAGTGCAGCCCATTTGGCTACTGCATCAGAGAGAGAGTTACGATAAGCCATTTCAGAATCTCCTGGATATTTAACAGTTCAGCATAGCAAAAACATCACAAACCAACATACTGAACAGCGAGGATGGAATAACAACGTATCCATGATATAAGAGAACTTGAGGAATGCTGGACTGGATGCTAATAAAAATTCAGCACACCCTCTTCTAAGGTTAAAATAACAGGAAAAATCATAACTAGAATACAGTGATACCTCGAGATACTAGTGCTTTGACATTTTTTGAGATACGAGCTGTGATTCGACCAAATTTTTGCTGTGAGATACGAGCAATTTTTTGAGATACTGTAGGAGCATCTGAGCCACCGCTGCCGAAACAAAGATCCCCAACAACCACGTGTGCTCTGTTTCCCCCGCCTCAGCTTCCCGCGTCTCACTTGGTTAAAGCCGCCTTTCCACTGCACAAAACAAACGACGGTCGATAAACCGGAAGTCATTCAATTCCTATGAAGAGTCGCAAAGGCGCTGCCTGAGGTGCCGACCATCTGCGGATCCGTAATTGTCTAGAGATCGGCTCTATGAATGGGAATTTAAATGGTTGGGTAATATGGCTGTAGTAACAGGATTGGTGCAGCTGATTAACAGCTGATGGACAGCTGATTAACAGCTGATGCAGGCTTGATGACGTGGCCTGCTAGAACTAACGCGATGCTTGATTTAAGTTTGTTAATTTTAGTGAAGTTTTAGTTAAGTTCCATTTAAGTGTAAAGTAGCATTAAGAGTGTACAGTAGCGAGTAAGTGAACAAAAGTGAAAGTGTAATTTCTCATAACTCCTCCGCCTATTTACTCCTCCCTCAACCTCCGTGCGCATCTTCCGTAAAGTAAAACCAGTTTATTTTTTTAACATTCTTTTTTATTACTGTATGTTTTTATACAATATTTGTCATTTATAAATACAGGTACTGTACATTTTTCATATTCAAAACACATAAACAAAACAACTGGAGTGGAATTTTGCGAGCTGGAATGAATTAATGGGATTTCAATTAATTTAAATGGGGAAAATTGCTTTGAGATACGAGCAATTTGAGATACGAGCAAGGTCACGGAACGAATTAAACTCGTATCTCGAGGTATCACTGTATATTAAACACACTTATACACAGTCATACACATATAGAAAAATTAGGACATCCCATTAAATATTAAGTTCTTTATTAAGAAATGTCAACATTGTTTTAATTTGTACCTATTTGATAAAAATGAGTATTTCAACTAAGGAAAAAGTTAGGACACCCTATGCCCACCTATTTTCTTAAAGGTCAAACACATGGCAAACCATAAAATGAAACAAACGGCTTGGTATGTAGTTAGAATAACAATGCTTTGTGCTAAATGCTGGCTTGCAAGTGGTTTAAATGTCCAAAAAGCCCAGAACTGACCTTGACCCTGAAGCGATTCAATACTCGAACGAGGACTCCCTCTGGTTGTTTTGGGTGGCGTTGCAGGGCGGGATGTTACAGCTGAGTAGCTTGTCAGCAATATACTTCTTCTTATGATCAGATTTAAGAAAACACTAATCTGTGCTGTACAGTAACGTACTTGTCCTGTTCTAAGCATAAGTGTTTAAGTTTAAGTGTTTTGGCTGATCTAAGATGTCTGCCTATGTCTGTGAGCTCTTCTTCCTGTAGTTTCTTCATTGTACTTTGGATCTTTATTCTCTTAAATCACAACATGCACAACATGTGTGTAGTGGCAGGTTAGATGAACCATTTTGATATTTTCTCCCAGGTCTTTAACCTTTGTCATATATATTTGTGATTTAAGAGGTTGTGATTAAAGGTTAATTTCATCCTGATTAGTACAATTGTTGTCTGAAGACGTAGACTCATGTAAGCGGAACTTGTGTTTATTACTGACCTCTGGCAGTTTTACTGACCTCTTGTAATTTATGAGCTGTTTACTCCAGGTCCTGGCTCCCTGGTAGTCTTTCACTGGCTGTACCCACACTGCTGTTGCTGCTGTCCAGCTATGTGACTACCACACATTTCATCGCTGGATGCAGCTCTGTGCTTATTGTGCTTATTGTGTCCATTGTCCCCACACTCGTGCCTCTGTAGCAAACAGTATGTAGTTGCTGTCTCCATGTTTGCATTTAAAGCTTACATCCAAGGTATACTCATTTCTGTTTAAGAATATACAGTATAAACTTGCATGTGGAAATACATAACATGCTTTAATACTGTGTTTTCATGGAACCGGTGAACTTGGTGAACTGGTGAAGCGAGGAAGTACCACCTCATCTTTTAGGTATTGCAACATATTTGAAATCATAACTTATGTTGCAGGGGTATACAGTGGGTAAAGCTGTATCATGGCTACTTTTAGCAATATTCTGGCTTGTATGAGCATTTTAATCAGACTTTGTCTTCTCAGGGAACCTAATGGTAATTAGATTACTTAAACAGTAATCTGCTTTGTTTATTTGGGAGGCAAAGTACTATCATACAGACACTTACTCTCATCCACTCGTAGCTGTGTAGTTCACTTACAATTGTAAACTTTCACTAATTAATTGAAATAAAGAAAGAATAAAAAAACAAGCATCTTAATTCTGTGCATGTGTCAGGAGAGAGGTAGAGAGAAAGAGAGAGAGAGAGAGAGAGAGAGAGAGAGAGAGAGAGAGAGAGAGAGAAAGAGAGAGAGCACATCTCCAGCAAGGTGATGAAACTTTGTTACCTTGGAAAGTCACAAGACTAACGAGAATGAGAAATTAATGAGAAATCAGAAAGCCAGTGATACTATATAAACAGTGAGTGATTTGAGGAACAAAGCAAAGACAAGCGGATTTGGAAATATAACTGACGAACTTGAAAGAGACAGACTTGTATGCAGTGTGACTATGGATAGCATTAGAAAAATTCTCATAAGAAAAAGAGACAGTTTGCTGACATTAGTCAAAGCAACAGGATTGTGTCAAATTCACGAATGGATCGACATGCACACAAAGACCCAAAGTGCCTACACAAAGCAATACTAATGTGAAAAACTAATGTGTATCACATTGAATCATAGAACAAAACAAAAATGAAACAAGGGCCTAAACAAAGTTCTAACTCTAAGTGCAAAACCTCCAAAATCATTGTAATCTGCAGCAGTTGTGGAGGAAAAAACGAAACTAAAAAAGAAAAATGATGTTTAGCTTATGGTTAGCAGTGGAATAAATGTCACAAATTTAACTTCCCAAAGCAGGTCTTGCCACATTCCCTTGCCACTTTTCAGGAAGGGTATACAACGTGTTGTGGCATAGTATGTGGTGAAGAGAAATGCGCAACCATTGATAGGTCTACCTGTCTACAAATTAAGGTTATATCATTTAACAAAGAAATTTATCATGTTCTAGTAGAAAAATATTTTAACTTTTCAAAACATATTCGATCTGAATATGTAGACCTTTTTAAGGATGGGATTGGTAAGCTTCCAGTAACATTCAGTGAAACTAGACACAGCAGTGGACTCAAGTGATAAGACCAGGATGTTACTTGTTTCTTAAGTGTTTTCTGTTAATTTACCATTAATATTCAGCTTGACAATGTAAGTTCTACGTTCCAATTTTTAATGTTAAAAAATATTTTGAAATATTTTTAAAAAGCTTTTCTTCTTCCTTCTTTCTTGATCTTATGAAGGCACTTTGCTTTATATTCCATGTATTCCATCTTAGTAGTTGTTGTAGAATGTAATTTATTTTTACATCCTTTATCTACATATCCTTTACATCCTTCGATAATCTTTATTTCTTCATTTCTAATCTGTGAACATGTTAATATTTATCTGTAATAATAATAGTATTCATAATACTAAATGTTAATAATAATAATAATAATAATAATAATAATAATAATCTGTCAGTATATCCTGGTTTGGTTTTCATTATGTAATTTCTTTTATTTTTGGAATTTCTCTATGATAACTAGTTTTATGGTCTGTCAGAACAGATGGCTCTATAGAGACTTCATTAACATAAATCATTAAACCCTTGAAATTAATCAATTATTTATGTGTGGCTGTTAAGAACTATGGATTTATGGAATTATGGATGAACAGACCTATTACATGGACAGGAATGCAAATGATCCTTTTCAGAATTTCTATTTTACTAAATTACTAACTACTAATTTTGCTATATTTACTAATTTCAGCATCTTTTTCTATTACCAATATCACCCATCAACTTGTATAATGTATTTTAGCTTGAATTATTATTTCCTTTAGATATACCTTTCAAGATTGCAACACCAGCTGCACAATTACTCCCATATGACATCCATAAAGCCCCCCACCCCCCTCTCCCACCATTACCACCATAACTGTGGGGCTCTGTAAGAAAAAGCCCTGCTGTGGCCTTTTGTACATGAGGTACTACCAAATAGCCTGCAACATTTGGTCGAAGTAGGTATGACGAATCATAAAAAAACAAAAGATCACTTAGGCACTGTGTTCTTTATAGGCTAATAATAGTATTTTCTAATCAATGTGAAACTTGACTGGGAGCCAATGCAATGAGGATAAGATAGGGGTGATATGTTTATATCTTCTGGTTCTAGTTAGGACTTCTAGTGCCCCCTTTCCACCAGAAAGACCCGGGTGCTGTTTCAAAGTGCTGGTTTGAAGTTGGTTCCACTGGTGACCCTTCTATGAACCGTTTTGTCTTTCCATGGGCTAGAGAGCCATCACAAAGCCAAGTCTTATGTCACTGTATACCACCTTATACAGCAACATTAGCGCAGCAGAGGCAAACACAACATCAACAATGGCAGATGTTGCTTTACTGTTAATGCTCATGGCTTTGCGAACCTACATTGGCATCCAAACGCAGCGAATCCTGATTTAAAATGATTTAGAAATGGTGCTAACTACGTTCCCTTTTGTCTTGTTGGTCACAGTAACCCCGCCCCAGCAACTGACGCAAGCAGTTCTTATGTCTAGACCAGCAATGTTTTGGTGCTACTTAAGAACCACTTTTCCTGGTTTAGAGCCGGGGCTTTGGGTGTCAAAAGAGAAAGAACTGATTTTAAATTAGGCTCTGGCTCTGAACCAGCACTCAAACTGCCTTGGTGGAAAATGGAGCTTGTTTATACTCCTACTGGAACATCCAGACAGTAAAGCATTAGAATAATCTAACCTAGAGGTAACAAATGCATGAACTAGTGTTTCTGCATCATGTAATGACATCATATTTCTTATCTTAACAATATTTCTGAGATGAAAGAAGGCTACCCTTGTGATATTATTTATGTGAGCTTCAAATGAGAGGCCGGTATCAATAATCACACCAAGGTCTTTTACTGCTGCACATGATGTAATAGAAAAAACATCCAGTGTTAGTCTGTAATTAGAAAGATTACTTCTGGCTGCCTGTTGTCCTAGTAAAAATTATCTCGTCAGAGTTAAGCAGAAGCAAGTTAGTAAGCATCCACTATCTGATATCCTTCACACAATCTTAAATTTTATTAAGCTGGTGACTTACAACTGACTGAAACATACAGGTGCATGCCATCAGTATAACAGTGGAAGTTATTTATAATACCATGTTTCCGAATAATTACACCAAAAGGTAGCATATACAGGGAGAAAAGCAATGAGCCTAAAACAGGACCTTAGTTTGATTAGAGTAGTCACCATTTAGATCTACAAACAGATATCGAGCCGTCAAATAAGACCTGATCCATAAGAGGGCTGTCCCTTTAACACCAATAACATTTTCTAACCTATCAAGTAGAATAGCATGGTTAATGGTAACAAAAGCTGCACTGAGATCAAGCAATACCAGCAAAGAGACATGGTCCTGGATCAGATCCCAGTAACAGGTCATTTACAACTTTAACCAGAGCTGTCTCTGTGCTATGATGAGTCCTAAATCCTGACTGATACATTTAATGAATATTATTCCTCTGTAGTGCGGTGGCAGTTTTGATCTAGATGTATAAAATACACTCAGACTCAGAAGTGGTAGTAAAAGCAAAAAACGGTTTACCGGTTCCCGGAACCATTGGCCAGAATCCAAACTTAAATTCTGCCTATCCTTAAGGATTGTCTGAAGCTGAAAAAATCGAGAATATAAATAAATCTAAATCTTACCACTTAGCTCAGAATCCTGTCACTCGGTCAGTCTTGTGATTGTCCAGATCTCTCCCCAATAGTAGTCAATTGTGTGGTTCGACGAAATAGCCATCTTCGGGTTGGTCCGGAAACGACCTATCAGGGATCAACCTCGAGACTGGCATGTGTGTGTGTGTGTGTGTGTGTGTGTGTGTGTGTGTCTGTGTGTGTGTGTGTGTGTTTGTGTTTTTATGCACAATCCCTGGTTACTGAAGATGTATCCCTTTGAGTTATCACCTCAGCAAGGCCACATTCCATTTTAAGTTCTTATCAAACACATGCACACATACTCCCCTAAAGTTCCCATAACAGTTGGAATAAGGGCCTCATGTTCTTTCTCCCTGTAAAAGCACATAGCTGATAATACTTGTTGCTATTATATGCAAGAAAATAAATCTAAGCAAAGCTAATTTATTCATCTGTATTTGTCAATGCCAGAGCATAGTCACTTTGTGTTGGATCAGGCGGAAAGTCCATGTCTCGAATTTGTTCTCTCCATTCACTGAATGTGACTTCTGCTCCTCTCCATCAGAGATGTGCTCTCATCAAATTTCAACTCTCTATGTCTCGGTAACAGGATATTTAGGATGTCTGTCAGATGATTCATGTGGACAGAACTAAACTTTAAATGAACCTTCACCCTTCTTGTATATCAGTGTTCAGGCATTGCCTTTTTGCACTTATCTCACCTCACTGGGGCTTGGGAACACTACCAGTCTAGGCTCATGAGTGAGAATGCGGACCATACAGATGTAATCTCAACCCACGTTTCTCTGCCTCCACGGTGATGATGTTAGAAATCTCTCCACTTAGTTCTCCTGGAATGGTAAAGTAGGTGTTGACGAGGCTTCCCATACGTCCCATTCAAAGGCGGTGACAGCTGGACACAGATTCTTATTCGTAGTGGCTTAGTTTAACCCCAGGTGGAAAGAGCAGACCATTGCATCTGCATGTGGTTTAGGAAGGGCATCTTTCACCTGTCTGTGAAAATCAGAAAACACAGAGGACGTTTGTGCTTCCCAGGGGACCCACTCCTGTGATTACCAGCCTGCAAAAAAGAATTTCCAATGGACTCAGGTTAGCTCTACCTCTTGCTCATGCTTGCAGGTGCATCAACACTACTGGGAGGGTTGACCCATGACAAGCCTGTTTCTGCACAGACTTTTGCAAATTTTTTTTTAGTGTGCTGTTTTCCCTTTCTACATTTACATTTACAGCATTTAGCAGACACCCTTATCCAGAGTGACTTACAACTGAGCAACTGAGGGTTAAGGGCCTTGCTCAGGGGCCCAGCAGTGGCAGCTTGGTGGACCTGGGGTTCGAATCCGGGGTTCGAACCCATGACCTTCCAATCAGTAGCCCAACACCTTAACCACTGAGCTACCACATCCCTTTCTACTGCTCCACGACTAGCTGGATGATAGGCACAGTGTTGTTTTAGGTTGATCCCAAAGTATTCACTGAATTTTTGTAGTTCCTGATTTATGAATCACTTACACAATCATGAGGCACTCCATCCTTCTCTTTGGGAAGAAGAATGGCAGGGTTAAGAGTTGTACATCGTTTAACTGTGACAATCGGCATTTGACACACAGTGTTATATCTCAACCATCATGCAGCCGTCAATGTGCTGTTTTTTGTTCTTAAAGCAGTTGCGACACTGTGTGAGGCACCAAAGTTAATTTGCAGTAGTATAAAGTCTATGTATGAGTTGGTGTTTCATTTGTCATCAAGACGGAGCTCCACATCTCTTTTTGCTCTAGCCAGCCAATTTAGTGGTGTGCTATATGCATTCAATTTTGGGCTTAAAAAAACAGCTGGTTGCTCGGTTGTTCCCAATCATGAGTCCGAGCGTCCTGTAACATCCATTTTCTCAAGGTTCTCCACTCATCATTGGCGGATTTGGCTAGAGAGAGATGCGGAGATGCATGGTTCATTTGCAATGGGTGTGGATAACCAGCTCAAGCTAAAACTCTACCTCCACAGCACATCTGTTCTCACTCCATATCAAGCGTTTCAACATCAGTATATCTGGTTTATCTAACTTCCATTACCACTCTTTCTCATAGCTCTCATCTAGTTCGTGTACGAGTCAAAGTCGTGTACTAGTCGAGTACAATGCAAAGCTTCTGGTGTCATGTAGTCTGTGTGAGAAGGGGAGGTGAGAGTTTTTGCTTTTTTTCCACAAGAGAGTGTGTGACGTCAGTACGAGAAAAATCGCACAGTTTTCATTCGTACACATAGAGCAGGGGTCTGGGATAATGTTTTACAAAGCAGGCGTCATCTCCCCATTCTTAAGGCCTAGGGATGTGCTGATCAGATTTAAAATTTAGTTTGCACATCAATTCTCGAACCAACAGATTTATTGGGCAACACTTAATCAAAAAATAGAATTCAAATTGTTTCTGTGTAGTTATGGTTTTGCACCTTAAGGGCACTGAGAATGTCTCATTGACTTACGTTCCTTATGCTCCCGTTCTAGACAGGGAGCGATTGCTCATTCTAGGTGAAGTAGAAAATTCACACAATTGTATCACAGAGTGCCCTGCTACTGAGTCATATAGAAACTGTATCGGTATTTGTTCGACAAGTAATGTAATCACAGGCATTTCTTTCAACCTTGCTCATTATATTTAGCATAGATTTTATTCACAGGTGTAATAGCAAATTCCAATTCTTTGCTAGATATTGAATTATTGACAGGCAGAATGGAACAGATAGCTTAATCTTTTCTTCACTGCATTGCATAAAAGAGTCAGACTTACCCATCTCTGGGTGCACACATGCCCCAGACCTGTCCAAACCCCATGCCTCCTTGTCGAACACATGCACACATACTTCCCTAAAGTTCCCATAACAGTTGGAATAAGGGCCTCTTGTTCTTTCTCCCTAGTCTTTCACACAGAATACTGTGAAAGCACATAGCATTATATATAAACACTGATGATATTTAAAATTTCCACTACAACCTTTTCTAGGATCTTGGAGATAAAGGGGAGGTTTGATGTTAGCCTATAGTTGGATAGTTAGCTTGGGTCGAGGTTTGATAACCTCAAGCTTAAAAGATTTCAGCCCATGCTAAGGGAAGAATTTATTTATTTATTATTTATCTTTAGAATGGGTACGGGATCCAGTATGCAGATTGATCATTTTAAAGAAGAAATCAGTGAAAATAAGTCTTGTCTCTTGAAGGAGATTAAAACGGTCTAAATACTGATCAAAACAGAAATATTATCTACAGCATTATCTAACAATTTGTTTGGTATTGAATTAATGGTCTGAATTTTCTGCCTTATGTTATCAATTTCTCCACCGAAATAATTCATGAAGTCATTACTGCTATTAATAGATGGTGTGCGCCTTTTTGACAGTGTTTTTATGCCTAGTTAATTTTGCTACAGTATTAAATTAAAATTTAGGATTATTTTTGTTATCTTCAAATAGGCTGTAGAAATACACCAATATAGCAGCAATAAGAGATTTTTGTAGCTATGAAGGCTTTCATTTCATGCAAATCGAAATACTAATAATTTAGTTCGACACTATTTTCATTGTAATTTCCTAGCTGTTCTAAAGCAGAAGGTGATTGCTCTCAAATATAAACCGCAGTTGCCAGTTAATTGGAAGAAAAAAGCAGGTCATCAGGTTGAGACCAATTATGTATGCTAGTGAAGTACACTACTTTTTAGTTACACAACCAGTAATAGTATTGCTGACCCAGGCTTTGCTCAATAAGCTTCCCATAGGCTATATATTATATTACAAATGTATGTAAAGCTGATTGAACCAAGCCCTGTAAAGGAGAATGACCAGAGTGTTTCAAGCTGACAACATGAGGAAGAATTGTAATCGTAGTGGCTTTGATAGTGACATGTTCCAAGAGCTTCCTCGTGTGCATGCGTGTTAACAATACATTATGAAAAGTATATTGCTACCTATTTGCATGTATTTGTTAATGGCCAAGAAGAGTGTGTGTTGCATACTGTGGTGAGCAAATATACATTTGTAAAGACTCGCAAGGAAATGGCATTCAAATATAGTTTCTCTTTAGAGGTACTGGAGCATGTTTGACACAAGCTCAAAACAACAAGTAATAAAGGTAGCTTTGTTTCTCTGTGCAATGAAGCACCTACCATAATGGCATGAATGCATATTCCTGTTGCAGTGTTGTTCGTGGCCTGTTGGCTCTCTTTTTGCTGCTGATTTGCTTTTCAGTCTAAAGATGTTTCTACAGAAAAGTGACATGCTGAGAGGTAATGCACTATCAATCCTGCTGCCTTTAAGTCTGCTTAAAAAGTCTGTCTCAAATTTCGAAATGGCAGATGTACCCAATCATAGTGTTAACTAGACTTCAGTTACAGTATCATGAGTTGGGTTAGGGAGCTTAGGTTAGCCTTGTTGTGATTTGTGTGATCTTTCTAGTATTTCAGTGTATACACAACCTTGTCTCATGAAAAATTCTGGGAGATTGTAAAGTGTTACTGGGTGCCTTTAAAGATACAGGTTCAGTCATGTTAAGATGTAAGATTCACAAAACAGACCTAATAATGTGGTCCATGGCATTACTGTATCTCCCATAATCAGGGTGACTAACTGAAAAGCCTAAAGAACAGCAAAATAAGTGATAATTTGTGTAAAATAGGCTGGGGTGGAGAAATAAATGAGCAGTGATGCAGTATACCTGCATGAGGAAGCATGGGCATAGCTTAGCGTTGGTTTGTGAATGGAATTTGTGCCAACTTATGCCAATGACCGTTCTCTATTGCAGTGAGCTGTGGCAAAGAGAGACAAGGTGAGAGCAAGCCAGGCACTTTGAGCTGTATCTGTCAGTGAGTGAGTGAGTGAGTGAGTGAGTGAATGAGTGAGTGAGAGTGTGTGCATGCATGTAAAGTGCTGAAAATTGCAAGTAAATTATGTAAAGTACACTGAGTTATTCCTGTTCCACCTCCAGATTTAGTTGCATTGTATTCCTTAGGACTGTTTCTAGAGTGGCAGAAAACAGACACATATGTAAACAAATGGTAAATGAAAATAATGAAATAGAAGAACTGAAGTTACAATGGAATATTTTAAAGAATGCTAAGGTTTATATCGAAATGTATGAAATATAGTTAGAACATGACCTAAGTGAAACATTGATGCATTAATAGTAACCCATGTACTCTCCTCACTGGATTGTAAAGCTTTTAATTTTTACTGCACCTGCCTGTGATATCTTACTTTCATTACCATTGTATGGTAGATGGTGTGATTGTATTGTCCACAGTGGTCAGGAGGACTAGATGAATCTGTGTCAGAGATCGGAAGGAGTTGATCATGATGAAAGGCTGGTATAGAATTCACTGTATAGACATTGTGGTAATAACCTATTGAACCTTGATAAAAAGAATCGAAAGTAAAGAATGCCATGGCTGAGTAAACAAAGACAAACAAATGAGACAATAAAGACTTTAATCAAAGTTTAAAGCTAGCTCAGTGATTTGCACTAATCACTGAATTTTTTCCCTTTGTTTCAATGCAGATTCTAACACATCCAAGTTATCTTTGGGACAACATATAATGTTTTGTTAATTTTCATGTCAATTTTGGGTCACAGGCAATCCATTTTCCTACTCTTTTTTTAGGGTTATTTGGTCCTGTAAATAACATTAATATTACTATATTTAAATTACAGTAAGAGAAAATATGCAATCCATCAACATTCTGGATAGGTTAAATCCTGCTCATAGACACTAGACATGACATACTTTTGTTTGGATAATGAATCTTCCAGTGAATATGCACAACAATAAAAAATTAATTGATTATGTTTTAGTTTTGGGCACTGATAATATTTGTTATGGGTCTTGATGATGTGGTTATTACGGTTGTTATTATATTAGGCAATATGATGTGAGGTGATATGTTCATTTAGGTGCTAGGGACTGAGATGTGATTTTTTGGTGTTACTTCTGTGAACAAGTGAAGCTTGGTGGACCTGGGATTCAAACTCACAACCTTCCGAACAGTAATCCAACACCTTAACCACTAAGATACCACATCCGTCATTTGGGATTTGAGAGCCTTCCATGGATTTTTTGATTTTTTGATTTTGTCCCTGCGCATTTCTAATAACACCATCACTGCTGGGTTTGCTTTGAGGTCCCCTACTAGCAGCAGAAGAGCTCCTTCAAGTCATCATGTCCTGTAATCCTACCACCTGCCCACTGGAACCAATCCCATGCACCAGACTATCATCAATGGCTCCACAACATCTAATCATTTACTATCGGCATGTAGGAGTACAAGGGTTATTCCCATCCTGAAGAAAAATCGAAAATGCATGGCCAACATTCATCCTGTCTGTAGAAGGCTGAAAAGACTGGATCAGGTGCTTTCTGTATCTATGGTAAATTGAGTCACATATACACTGATTGTGATGTAGTTTTGAACAGTTCCCAGAGAATTTCAGTGTCAACTTTTGCTATATAAGGTCATTTAATATCAGCAAGTTCTGTTATGTCATTCAAATGACACTAAAATCACCTCAGCACAGAAATCATGCTCCCCATACTGGATGACAAAGGTCTTTGAAAATGTCTTTGAGCCCACCTACTGATTATGGCACATTGGGGTATGTCAGCTTCTTTATACATTGTGTCAACATTGTGTTTTTTTGAGGAAATAAAACATGTGAAACAAAATATGCCATTTAGTGATTAAGATCAAATAATAATCTTGGTAACCTGTGAACTCCCATTAATGCTGCTAGCATTTCAGTGGAGAAAACCTTTTGAACAGGTAATGGGTAAATAACATGTTAGCTATTTACCTCAGGAGCCACAAGGAACTATCAAATGGCACAATTTCCTCAAACAAATCATTAAATACATCTGGGTTTGTAAAAAACTAAAAATTTGTCTATACTTTTTAAGGGAAAACATCCTTGCTCATATTAGTAGTCTCAATATTCTTGATAGAAGTCTACATAACATTTTTCTCAACAAACTTTCCATGAATCAGAACAGTACCTTTGATATTTTCCCAGACTCATTTACATGCAAATCCTCTCTCTGTTTATCCTTTATTACTGGATCAAAAATAGGTTATAGCCTATTTATCTTACATCTCTACTCTTCCTCATCAAAGCTAGTTGAATGGAGTGCGCAGTTTTGCTCTAAACAGTGCTGTTTTTTGTGAGGGCCAGTTCATGATCACACATAAATTCCAGTGTTTTTTACATGATGTTCCCAAAGGATTGGTGACTTTGAAGTCATCAATGTATAAAATGCAGTAGCTACATTCTCATCACAGAGCAAAGGATGCAGCTGATGATCCTTCCTTTTTAAAAATTGTGGTCAAATTGAACAGGGAAAAAGTGAGAGGAGACAAGGGAAAGATGGTGGAAGGAGTGAGGGAATGTAGGGGAACAGGCTTACTGCTGCAAAGCAGAATACATGTGCTCAGAAAGAGAAAAAGTACTTGCCTTTGTCAGCTAAGGGTCTTTTGTATATAATAGCATTTTTACTGAATGGCAGTTAGCAATAACTTGATTTTATTTGCTGTATAATTAAATGCATCTCCCTTTCTTTCTCCAGACAGAGAATTATTCCATTGACTCCAGCTATGTAAACAGCAGAGCACATCTCATCAAAAGGTATGCTTTTTCTTTGCTTATTTGTTTTTATATTTTACTTTCATTTAATAATTCATTGATTTTGCAGGTGATGTCAAATTTTAATTACTGACTGATTAAAATATGTAAGATTAAAATAATTTTTAGTTGTTAACAATTGATTGTATCACTTAATACATCTGATGTTTTTTTTATACTATTTTAAATTATCCTTTTAAATGTTCTAAGCATTTATATGTTTTTTTTTGTTAAACAAAGTTCAACTTACTAGCCAGAGTATAATAACTATAATAACTATACAACATTGAACCACACATGTTGATAAAAGGCTTTTGGATGCAGAATCAGTGTACACAGACAAATAGAGCATTGTAAGGCCACTGAGATAAGAAGAAAGGTAATTTCATTTTGTGGAAGGAAGCAACAAGGAACAGTGTATGTGCTGCCCTGTAAAGACTTTGCTGGTATTTCTTGGTCGACCTGACCACTTCACTACGCAAAGGTTTATTGACTACATTTTCACTAGGATTTTAATTATGTCTAACTTTCAAACTTAGCCTGAATTAAGGCAATGGCACTTAATTTAAACTCATTTGTAACAATTTGGTTCTTTTTTGGCAGGTGACAAAAAATATTACTGTACCTATAGTGCAATACTCTCCTGGGGCACAGGAGCAATTGGACAATATCAAAATGATTTTTTTCCAGTTAAAGAAATGCCCAGACTGCCTTCTTCCTTTTCTGTTTTCCGCCTATTTCATGGTGGTGAGGTGGTGGGTTAGATAGTGCATGTCAGTGTCTGTGTTAGATATGGGAGATGGCTATCAAATAAAAGAAAATCAGGCCTGTTCAACTGCCAGGATTGTTCACCCCTTTATACATAGCCACTCAATTCCTTTTTTATTATCATTACAGTTAGTGGTGATTTTCAATGATGAAAATATTGTACCAAGAGAAAACAGAGGAGTCAGTGTGAACACAGTGTAAAAGCAGATTAAAAACTTTGTTTCTTACCTCCTTTTAGTACATCAACATTTAAGGACATGGAGGGTAACAGCCTAAAGGACAGTGGTCATGAAGAAAGTGACCAGACTGACAGCGAGCATGATGTACAAAGGGGCCATTATGCTGATACAGCTGTGAATGATGCAATCAATATGACTGTGACCCCCAGCAGCTGCCAGCTATCAGATCCAGGTATGAGTGTTTGTGATAGGGTACAATCGGGGGAAAAGAGAGAAGAGGCAGGGAGCAGTAAAGAAGATGTTTCAGTATGACCACATTTTTATACTTCTCTCACACTGATGCTTGACCAAGGCCTCTGAAATTAAAAAATATTATATAATGTTCTTTGAAGTCTCTATATTAAAATAGTCGGAGCTTACTATGAACCCAGAGGATTCATAGTAATAGTAATGGATAGTAGCATTATTGATGGTAGAAACTAGCTCTAGACTGACCTGAATGACAGTAATTAGGCTGGCAATGGTTCATATATGGAATATTTTTCATTAATCAGATGGCTAATTTAGCAGGGATGTCAAGAATGGTGGAACTATTCCATGCATGGACACTAGGGGACATTATTGTAGTTTTTGTGTGTCTTGTACCATGTGCCTTTATTTTTGTTTTGTGTTCACGTGTGTTAGCCCTGCCATATCCTTAGTCAGTTCTCGCCTTGTGTTTCTATGATTTCTTCCCCTATTTAATCCTGTTGACTTGTGCCTATTGTTTGACTCTTGTTTGTTGTCTCGTGTTTGCTGTCTTTGTTTTTCTGTCTTCTGTTTGTTGTTGTTTCTATGTTTTGTGTTTACATGTTCATAGCATTTCCAGCCTTTTATTTTTACGAATAAAGCACCTTTTTTATGTTATCCCTTGGTCTGAATTTTGGGCATGTGATAGCTTAGTGGTTAAGGCCTTGGGCTACCAATCAGAAGGTTGTGAGTTCGATCCCAGGTCCACCAAGCTGGCACTGTTGGGCCCCTGAGCAAGGCACATAACCCTCAATTGCTCAGCTGTATAAAAAAATTAGATAATGTAAGTCGCTCTGGATAAGGGCGTCTGCCAAATACTGTAAATGTAAATTTTATCCATGAAAACTTTTACCCTTCTCTGACAAGGGATTTAATATTCATATATCCTTTTGACTCCCATTTACAAAGACAGTTCTTTTAGTTCTTGACATTCACTTATCCAAGGCTAGAGAGTGATTGGAGTGGTACTGCAATAAATAAGAGTGGAATTTAATTCCATTGCAAGGGATCTCATAAAAATTGTGGGCTACTCATACAAATACATTTCTCAAAATTCAAAACTGTTAAAAAAAATTGCTATACTTTCATAAAATGCACAAAAAAAACATTTCTCTGAAGAATTGATAACATTTTTATTTTTTAAAACATCATTCTGTAATGAATAGCAGCTAATGCCTTCAGAGCTACAACATCCCCTTTTGTCTGGAGAAGGCACCCTTCTCATTAAAACTCCTTAATTTCCAATCTCTTAACTGAATGTAAAACACTTTCAGTAAACTGAACTGCATGTACTGAATAATTATGTTAATTACAACAACACCCCCTTGTGGGGCAATAACCTTCCATGTTAAAACATTGAAGGCTTGACATCAATTTAAACAATTTACAGTCCTGCTCAGCATTATTGGCACCCCTTCATGTTTTGCATAACTGAGTGAATGTCTTCAGAAATAAATGGAAATGTACCAAATTTATATCAGCAGGATCTTTTAATTGGAGGTCCAAAGTAATTTAACAAAGACAATTGTTATTTTAACATAGATATTGTAATTCCAAAGGAAAAAAACAGAAAACCAGCATGTGCACTAATATTGGCACCCCTCCTTAATATTTGGTTGCACAAACTTTGGCAGCGATGACAGCCTCCAAACTTTTCTTATATCCATCTATAAGCTTCTTGCACTTCTTCGGGTGGTATTTTCTCCCACACTTCCTTTGCAATATGCTCAAGCTCTTGAACATTTGCAGGGTTCCTTTCTCCAATGGCAGATTTCAGCTCCCCCCAAAGATTTTCAATTGGATTGAGATCAGGACTCATTGCTGGCATTTTAAAACAGTCCATTTTTTCCATTTCAACCATTCCTGCATGCTTTTGGAGGTGTGCTTTGGGTCTTTATCTTGCTGGAGGATCCAGCAAGATAAAGCTTCAAACCAAGTTTCCTTACACTGGGCAAGACATTTTGCTCTAGAATTGCTTGATAATCTTCTGATTTCATGGTGCCTGTGATACGGTCAAGGCCTCCAGTACCAGATGCAGCAAAGCACAGCATTATGGATCCTCCACCATGCTTGACTGTTGGTATGGTGTTCTTTTCCTTAAAGGCTTCATTGCGCCATTTGTAAACATACTGTTTGTGTGCATTACCAAAAAGCTCCACTTTTGTTTCATCTGTCCATAAAACATTGTCCCAGAAGGCTTGAGGTTTGTCCAGGTTCTCTTTCGCGAAGATCAATCATTCCTTTTTATGTCTTTTCTTTTTATGTCTTTTCCTTTTTAATGTTTTTTCCTTGGCCTCCGCCCATATAGCCCCGCTTTGTTTAGTGTGCAGCGTATAGTACTTGTTGAAACAATTACACCAGACTGCTCCAGGTTGGTCTTCAGGTCTTTAGATGTTTGACGTGGTGTTTTTTCCACCATTTGCACCAACCTTCGAAGACTTCTTCGAAGAATTCTTGACAGTTCCATGCCTGGAAAACTTCTTAATAACATTATGCACCATTGAAACAAGGATACCAAGGTCTTTTGAGATGGCTTTATACCCTTTGGAGGTCTTGTGCTTGCAAATAATAGCATTTCTGGTGTCCACAGACAGCCCCTTTGTCTTTACCATTGTCACACATGAAGAGGGAATAACAGGTGGCTTTTTAAAACACCAACAAATGATCATTCATTGTCTAATTCATGTCACATGTGTGGAGGCAATTCATCACAGGTGATCCTCATTTGTGATTTGCAAAGGGTGAACCAAATTTGGGATTTGCAGCAAATGGTGCCAATACCATTGACACGGAAAGCATTATGTTTTTCTGTGTTTTCCTCATAATGTTTAGCTTTTTAAATGTTCTTTATCATTTGCTGTTTTGTATCAAACACAAGCTATCTGTAGTAATATGTTGTTTCACTTGATAAATTTCCTTCAGTAGATATTCCACAATATGTACATAAACTTCATGGGTGCCAATAATGGTGAGCAGGACTGTATGAAGCTTTACACTAAATGAGATAAATAAGTCTTAGAATTCAGAATTGCTCAAGATACAATCCAGGACTTTTTTTGTGTGAACCTTTAATCAATGATTAAAAATGCACATGGCCATTGCCCTAGGTTTTCATCTTGACAGAATGTGAACACTTGATAAGCATTTCTTTGCTTATAGCCCAACAGTTTTTCAAGGTCAGCAATTGTGGACTGAGTTTTCCCTCACCTAATTGTAAAATCACCTTCTGTACAAAGTGAGTACTTGCCAAGCAAGACAGTGGGCTGCATCCAATTTTGGACCTGCGGGCTCTGAACTATACTCTGAAGAGATGCTCATGCTTAAGCTTATGCATCGCAGATCAGGTCCAAGGTCCATGGTTTGTGACAATAAACCTCATAGAAGCCTATTTTCATCTTAGACAAAAAGACGCTCTCATATGTATGTGAGACACATCTGTCTCCTGCTCAGGCGGCAGCTACCTTGTCAGAAGTGAATGCTTTCTTTCCCACATTCATTCCCTCAGGTTCATAAAAGTTACATGCCACATGTTTCATACCTTTCTTATGTTTATAAGACCCCGATTCCTGACCTTTGGTCCTACTCTAGGGGCGTCATCGTTGCAAGACACTTTTGACGGATGCCTCAGTTTGGGCTGGGGAGCGGTCTTGGACGGCCACCTTACCCAGCATCTGTGGGAGGGCCCTTATCTCTCATGACACATAAATTGCTTGTTGATGGGGGGCCATGTTTCTAGCACTAAAACGCTTTCTCCCACACCTCAGGGGCTACCATGTGCTAGTGAACACAGACAGCACTGCTGTGGCTTCCTATATTGATCATCAGGATGGTCTGCATTCTACAGCAGATTCTGCTCTGGGCAGAGTCCAGGCTTTTGCTGAGAGCGATTTTCATCCCAAGGCTTGTAATTATAATCCATGTATCCCAGGGGTACGGTAAGGAGGTCAGGTATCAGTAAGGAGGTCTGTGTTTGCACACTCTGTTCAGAAATGGCTTTGTTTGCCTACAAGGAGTTGACCAACTGTCCCCTGTGGCTTTCTCTTTTCACCAGCCCCTATGTTAGGATATACCATGACCAAGTCCACCTGTTACTCTTGTCTCCTCAATGGCCTATCTGGACAGGAGGGCTAAATTCCCTTCTGGGTATTGTTCCTTGGGAGAGTTTTGAAAAAGAGGAACCTCCTCTCCTAGGCAAAATGGCAATTCTCCACCCCCACCCTGAGATTCAAAGCCTCTTGATCTGGCCCATGAGGGTCTCCCTGGACTCCGGTCTTCCAAATGAGTTAGTGAAGACTATGTTGAAATTTGCCTCTGGTGTAATCTTCATCATCATGATCTAGTTCACTGCCCTGTTAGTACAGTGCTAGAGTTCCTGCAGACATGCATATTTGAGGGCAGTAACACCCATCAGGTTCTAGAACCTGGTCCTGTACCCCACTCCTGGTCCTGGGTATTTTAAGGTTAGTAATTGTCTTGCTCCAGGATTGTTCATGCCTTTTCACAGCCTCTGGGACAGACATCTTGCAATGTGTGGCAGTGTTAGTTTTTCCATTTCGATAGTGTCAGCAATGACACAGCATTGAGTACCCTCAAAAAGAAACTAGACCAGTTTACATACGTAACCTGGTTGCCTGAGAAGGAACTACATTGTGAGAGAGAGAAAGAGAGAGATAGAGAGATTCCTTTGGCTGCTCACTGTTCAGAGTCACCACAGTGGATCAAATGGTCTACATATTAGATTTGGCACAGGGAGGATGATCTCCCATTTTATCCTGGCTTGGAGCCGGCACTGAGAGTTAACTCTTTAGGGGCTGGGTTAGCTCCCTGCCTAGGAATCGAACCCGGGCTGTTGCAATGAGAGCATGGGTACCTGCCACTTGACCACCAAGAGGCCCTAATACAGGGTTAATACTTTTATGTATTATGTATTAATAATATATACATTAATAATACTGAATACATTAATACATTTTTTATAGCTCTAATGCTACAGAAGCTGAAAGTTTTATAGCACAAGTCTGTTATCTACGGTGGCCGGGAAGTGCAAAACACATTAACAAATCCGAAAACAAATTAACAAATCCCAAAACACATTAACAAATCCGAAAACAAATTAACAAATCCCAAAACACATTAACAAATTAGAAAACAAATTAACAAATCCCAAAACACATTAACAAATCCCAAAACAAATTACCAAATCCCAAAACAAATTAACAAATCCCAAAACACATTAACAAATCCCAAAACAAATTAACAAAACAGAAAACACATTAACAAATCAAAAAACACATTAACAAATCCCAAAACAAATTAACAAATCCGAAAACACATTAACAAATCAGAAAACACATTACCAAATCCCTAAACACAATGACAAGTCAGACAACCCAGAAACGGTAGTGTATCGTTTTTGAATGGAAACTTACCGATCATTGGACAAGACACCTGTCACTCAAGATATACAGGTATGGAATCTAATGTGTAAAGTTCTCCGTTTAAATAAAGTTCTCCGTTCAAGAAAATAACAGAATTAATCCACAGTAATCCATTCCATCCATCCATTCCAACTTTTTCCTGCGGCAGACTGTTGAACTTCATGTATACTTTGAGTGACAGGTGTCTTGTCCAATAACAAACTATACCAACCGCTTCCGGGTTGTCTGAAATGTCGTTGTGTTTTCTGATTTGTTAATTTGTTTTCTGATTTGTTAATGTGTTTTCTGATTTGTTAATGTGTTTCATGCACCGATTTAGACAACCCGGAAGCGGTAGGTATAGTTTGTGAATGGAAACTTACCGATCATTGGACAAGACGACTGTCATTAAAGATATAAAGGTGAATGAAAGGTGTCTCGTCCGATGATGGTAAGTTTCCATTCACAAACTATACCAACCTCTTCCGGGTTGTCTGACTTGTTAATGTGTTTTGGGATTTGTTAATGTGTTTTGGGATTTGTTAATATGTTTTGGGATTTGTTAATTTGTTTTCTGATTTGTTAATGTGTTTTGGGATTTGTTAATTTGTTTTCTGATTTGTTAATGTGTTTTGGGATTTGTTAATTTGTTTTCTAATTTGTTAATGTGTTTTGGGATTTGTTAATGTGTTTTGGGATTTGTTAGTTTGTTTTCGGATTTGTTAATGTGTTTTCGGATTTGTTAATTTGTTTTCGGATTTGTTAATGTGTTTTCGGATTTGTTAATGTGTTTTGCACTTCCCGGCCACCGTAGTTATCATGTCTGAAAACAAACACAAGTAATGGAGTTTATCAATTAAACAGGCATTGATGTTCCATACAAAGCTTTTTCTATATTTGCTAAATCTGGAGAAACTTAAGATGTCTTACACCTCAATATTACACACCACAGTAGAACAAATCTGTGGGCAAACATCACTAAATAAAAAAAAAATAAATAAAATAAACTAACAGCTTTCTAGAAATGGGCACATTACTTAGGAAATGTGGAAAATGGATTTGGACAAAAAGACAATGCAGCCAAGAAACGTGTTTTAATTACACGTACCAAGGTTAATAGTGTTGTGCCATCAATCTCTCACACACAGAAACAAGCACATCAAAATACTTCATACTATTAAGTGGCTTTGTTATGAACATGCAAAACTGTATTGCACATGTGCTACAGTGGTAAATTTATTCATCACACAGACCATTTTGTACTGTACAGCCCTATAATAACCCAAGTCGTGGCCTAATGGTTAGAGAGTCTGACTCCTAACCCTAACCCTAAACTGCTCCCCGGGCACCGCAGCATAAAAATGGCTGCCCACTGCTCCGGGTGTGTGTTCACAGTGTGTGTGTTCACTGCTCTGTGCGTGCACTTTGGATGGGTTAAATGCAGAGAACAAATTTTGAGTATGGGTCACCATACTTAGCCTTATGTAACGTTACTTCACTTCACTTAATTCCATAATTATTGCCAATTTATGTTATTATGTTTCATTATGTGCATAGTCTCCTGAGTCTCCTAATTACTATATTGAGCTGTACTCTTAGCAGATCTGTGCTTGGTCATATAATTCTTTAAACACTTTTCTTTATGGAATGCACAATAGATTAACAAAATATACTGGTATTTTAATATATCAGCAAGTCAATAACAATGAAAACGGTATGTGCTAAATCAAGTGCTATTTAATAATTCTCCAAATTGTGATAATGAAACTTAAATCAGACCATATTTGCAGCAATTTAAGACAATTAGAACTTCACTATGGACACTCTAAGGTGTTGGTCATTTCAATTGAGTTTGTAACAATCGATGAAAAGTCAGTATGATACTCTATAATCCAGCAAACCATTCAGTGAGTAATTGTGCATTGTAGATGGGTAAAAGAGACCTTGTGGACCTTCCCCCATCCAAACAAAAGAATTTTTTTTAATTCAAGTTTGTTTTTCCCTCCATTATTATGGACAACAAATCAAAGATAGCAATAAAAATATTAGAAGTATTATTTAAAAAAAAACAATATTTTTAATGAAAAATACTTAATAGTCCCTATAGAAATAAAATTGTGTGTAGAAAGGTATGTAATGAAGTGAAATTTCACAAGAAATTCCATGGCAGCTACCCAGTTCTTGATTGAATCCCTGAACTCTCATCACAGCAAGCAAAAAAAAAGCTACAAAAGAGTATGCACACCAACCAGTGAGCCCACCCATAAGGAGTCTGTTTTACAGATACACTTACACATATGTGAAAAAAAATAAAACACTGATGTGATGACTGGTCACCACATATTTTTTCTCCACTTCACCTTTCCACCTTTAGAATAGTAAAAAAAAAGTGTATTTTCTTTCTTTTTCTTTCCCCATCTGTTCAATGTATGCATTTTAATACATTTGCAATTTCAGTTCAACATGATGGCCTCAGTTCTGAACTGGAGCTCTTACCATCTCTGAATTTTTTGCAGTAAAATTGTAGCTCCTCATGTAAGATAATTGCAACAATAAAGTTTGTGTCTCTCATCACATCATTTAACAACCTAGTGCACTCATACATGTGCTGTGTGATTTAGACTGAGTGACCTTAATGCCAATGCAGCATAAATCTGTCCTAAGAGAAATAATGTACATGATAAAAATATTCAAGAGGCAGTTTCACAGAGTGAAACTCTGTAAAACATGCTTGTTATGCAAATGATGGGTGACAGAATCAATACCCCATTAAACAATCACAGCTACATGTCTGTTTTCACATGATCACCAGTCACCATGTCCTTTGATGAGCACATTTATAAATGTCATTTTCCACCAAACTTGGTCACTTTCAAATAACTTTCAGTGAGAACAGTCTCCCCTTCCCTTCGACTATGGGCCTCGGTGACTGCATGAAATAAATCCCGCCTGTTTATGTGTTAAACCATCTCACTCAGCAAACCTTCATGTGCAGTTGATCTCCTTAGCTGTGTTCCCTCTGCTGACTTTATGCAATCTGAACCCCATGGCACACCACCTGAGCTAAGCATTAAAACAGATATTTCCCTCTCTGTAGTTCCACTTTCATTTTCTGTTTGAAGCCTTCCAACAGAAATGACTGACCTCAGTCATTCCTCTGGCTAGGTATTTTATATTTTCTTCCTTTAGGCCATTGCCTTTAAGCTTCTAAATGGTGGATAAGAAGATATTTATTGATTAACTGCTGAAGTTAATTGGAGATAGGAAAGCCTTATGGTACACACTACTTTCCTGCACTATTGCTGTAATAATCTGTTAAAGAAGATACTGCTGTGTACTACAACATTGGTTGGGATCAAAAGGATCAACAATCATTTATAGAATAAATGATTAAAATGATAAAAAAAAACTTCTGCATTGGGTGTGATCAATGGGCTGCATCTCAATTTTAAAAAATCCTAAGGTTACATTTTAAAATATTTGCAAATCTAGAATATCTGGAACAGAATGATTTGAAATCTGTTAATGTTAATGATCCTCCTCTAATTATACTGATACTGCAGGAAGGACAGTATGTTGATGTGAGAAACAATATTAAAAGTACAAATGAGATGGCATATTACATTAATTATGTATCCACTGCATCAGTCAAAGTAGGTCAAAGTAAATTTTTTAACATCATGTGTATAAAATCTAAAATAAATAAATACTTTCACCAATATGTACATATATAATAGTAACATTGTTTTAGCTTAAATAGAAATTGAAGGCCATAACAAAGAAAAGGAACCATAGACTTGTAACTAAAGCTGTCCTTTACCTAGAAAGAGTATTTCACAAAAGCTCTGTAACAATGTCCATTAAACATATAATTTCATTTCATAAATACATTTGTTTCCTCAATTCCACAATGGCTTCCCTCCCTCATCATCTTCATCACTCAACTCATTCACTCACACATGTTATTTTCTGACCTTTTTTTTAGAGTTGATTAGCTAGATAGCTCAGTCAGGCTTAAACACAGAATGCATCATTTGTTACAGTGTATTTAAAGATGACCTTCACAGCTAATCCCTCAATTTTTAAAAAAGTGATTGCATCTAAATATACTGCCTGGATCAGCACTCCTCATACAGAAACTGTTGCCATCATAATCTGGGGCTTCTTTTATAGGTCTCTTTCTGTAACAGGGAACTCAGCACCATGTTGGAAACTAACATAATTTCTAGTTTGTGTCTATGCATCCATAAAGTTGGCATGCCCCTAAACAAATTTGTTTGTTGTCGTTCTACCAGTTACATACAGGAGAGTTACTCCACAAACAGCTTTCCCCAGGTAAATCTCCTCGGCTTTGTGCCTCCCTTATTAGTTGCACTGAGAAGCAAGTAAATCTTCACAAGGTTATGTTTGTAACTAGGTTCCCTGAGAAGAAAACGAGACACTGTGTCAAAGCTGACGTTATGGGAACGCTTCATTGAGGAAGTTGTGTCTGAATCTCTGTGTGCACCAGACAGAAAAAGCACACAGAGATAGAAAAGCAAAGTAAAGTCTCCCCAGTAAAATCAGCTCACATTAACGTCTGCTCACAGTAACAAAATTCTGATATTTTCTGACGTCTGATGAGACAGCAACTTCTACCCAGTAAAATCAACAGGTGAATCTGGATGATGTGTGCAGGTGTTTTACTGCAGAACAGTGAAAAACTTGTTTGTACAAAAGCAATTTATAAAACTGTACCCTTTTTTATGTAGCTACTATACTACTGTTGTGTCTTTATTAACATAAAGACTCGGACACACGCAACCTCTTATTGACTTTGTTTCACTTAGACGTGCACACTTTACTTCCTCATCTAATTACAGCAATATATACATACACACATCAGGAACATACCAACTACACAGAAACTCTGGGGGTGACCTGGAATAAACCATTCACTGCATATACTACAACTACAGAACCTTGAAAGCTCCAAGTACATGATTGCTAATATGAATATTCCCACCTATATTCTTCTTTAACCTGAAATGGTGGAATTCAATTGTTTGTCACAATTTTTAAAGGAAAATTGTGAGCATAAAAAATCTATACCACACAAGCCTACAACACTAAGCTATGAGTAGCATTAAGCTATTAGTATTAAGCTATGAGTAGCTGCACTGTGACTTCATGGAGGAGACTGTGTGTAAAGCTTGTTCCTGAGTGTGTTGGTGCGACAGCGAAGACTCCTATAACGTCTCCCACATGGGAGAGGAGTAAATAATACATGGTTGGGGCTCACTGGAGTCTTTGAGAATACTTTTCATGCCTATGGAGTAGTTTTCACTACTTGCTGCAGGGCCTATTGGTCTGAGACAGTGCAGTTGCCATACCACCTGTGATGCGGTTTGTAAGAATGCTTTCAATAGTGCAACAGGAGTTCTGCAAGATGTGGGGGGACATTTGATACTCCCTTAGTTTCTATATAAATGAAATAAAATTGCTGTTGCATCTTCTGGATTAGAATTGATGTGTTGATGGTCCAGGAAAGATCCTCAGAGAGAAGGACACCGAGGGACTTGAAGCTAGTTGTGGGCTTCACTTCAGCTTCATCAATATGGATTGGAAAGTGTGCAAGAAAGTGATATTAAATATTAAAATGACAAAGTACAAAAAAAAAAATCTCTATTTGTATAGAATTTTTTTTAGATAGCATATGAATTTTATTGGCAAAATATGTTAGTCTATGACATTTTTCTCATTTTCTACTGTATAATAATAGCAAAAACTCTTAAACACGCAGCAAAAAGTACATCCTTGAATTAACTCTCACAGGGTTGATTTTAACACTTTTTCAGAGTTTATATAGCTCCACAATATCTAGAGATAAATTAATACTTTTAACATAGCAACAGAGTTAATTCTGTTTAAAACTTGTTAAAATTACACTAAAAGGGATTCAGAAAAACAATGTTCAGAGTTCCATGTTTTAAGTGGTTAGAATTATTAGAATTAACTCTGTACAGCCTTAAAAGATATACAAAATATTATGAAATGAAGTGAAAACAGTTAAATAAACCACATCACACAAAATATCTTTCATCAGCTTGTTTATTTTTAGCTCTCTCTTGCAGTGCAAATTCACATGAATAAAAACATTACCAAAGAAGGTATCCTCACTTCTGTATGCATGAAGATGCTCTTCAAAATTCTCTGTAAATAGTTTGTATATATATTAATTCAATATATTAATGCAATTGTTAACCAAAAGTATATCACTTATTTGACAGAAGACTGGAATTTCACTTTCCAAAGTCCTGCTCTATATTCTAAACCATCAACTTCAACCCAGCTGCTTGAGAAAAGATCTTTAGACATTTCACAGATTTGATTACTGAATTCTTTTCTGTAATTAAAAAAGGTTTCATTTTGCAAAACTCCTTATGTTTGAGGGTGAAGGTTTCCCAACGAAAACCGATGGTCATCTGATGTTTTTTAGCAAATGATTTCATTATGTTTTTAAACTTTTTAAAAAACCTTTTATATTATGTTTGGCTTCAAATCTAATAATTTGAGGTGGTCAGTGATCAAGTAACAAAATTGACAGAAAGAACCAGGATAGTAACTAAGTTCACCTCTTTTATGTGAAATCAACTGTTGACTAAGATTCTTAGAATCATATTGCCCAGACTAGGTTAGTTAGGTCTAACTTAGGTTTAAGTTAGGTTACTGTCTGGTTAAGCAGTCTAGCTCAAGTCTTTGACTCTGGGTGACTAATTTTCCCATCATCAATGTTGTACAATGTTGTCTGGAGGAAGGTGTAAATGTTAACAAGGGCAATATCATATGACCACAAAATGTGTCTTGAAAAGTTTATGTTCAATGCTCCATGGCATGGGAACATGTCAGTCTTGCTTTTCTGATGTCCAACAGCAAGGAGGTATGGATGCTGACGCTAGTTATTGCTGAGGTGTGCCTCCAAACTGCAGCATGACTAAAATTGAAATGAACATTGGACATTATGAAATTGTCATTACCTTATGAAAGACTACAAGTCTTTTAGCAGCATTACATGCACTAACATTCAGAGACTTCTGTCCTTCTGGTGGTGGTAGAAGGAGATGTGTCTGTAAGAGAAGCGATGCCATTTCCTGGTCGTAGCCTGAAGACAAGGATTCACATGAATTAATTAACAGAAAAATTTAAATGTATGTTTAAGAACAGAGAGTATTTTAAGCATTCATCTACCTGTTGTGTTTTTGTAATAATTCATCTCATAGGTTGTGATGTATTCATTAAAACAATACAAGAGTTAATTGGACCTGAAAATATAGCAAATACAAAAATAAATAAAATACAGCATACTTCTCGTCTCGTCAAGATCAGTTCCTTCTGTGGACAGCAACTACTAACTCAGCTCTGCTGTTGAAGTAAGCTGCTTTGCCTCTTTTTTGACATTTGGCCTGAAAAACATGTCCCACTTTTAAAGCAGCCTGGAGGCTGTCTCGGCATCAAATAGGAGAGTGAAGTCTTGATCCACCTTAAAGAGAATAGTTATTAAATTAGAAACAATTTCTCTCAAATTGAAAGCCATGGAAAATGTGTTATTGTAAGCTTACCAGCCCTTTTTTATCGAGGAATCTTGGGAAGGCAGAGAGTATATCAAAACTACAATCTGGATTTTCAACAAGCTTCTGGCGATGATGAAATGTCTATTTCATCTTCTGGAATATTATGGACTTGTCTGTGCTGTATTTGAGCAAAGACATGGCCTCTTTGCAAGCATCTTACTTCAAAATTAGTAGCCCTTTGGGATTTTGGGCCTCCTGCAGAAACATTTCAAGGGTTGTCTGTGGCATAGATCCTCAACGCATCTTTCTGTGGACTGTTTTTATCCTGTGTTGCTTAAAGCATCATAAAAGTGTTCCTGAAATACAGTGGTGTAAAAAAGTGTTGGCATCTTCATGATTTTTTATTTTTTTGCACGTTTTTTTACACTTTAATATTTTAGATCATCAAACAAATTCAAATATTAATCAAAGATAACACAAGTAAACACAACATGCAGTTTTTAAATTAAGGTTTTTATTATTAAGGGAAAACAAAATCCAAACCAACATGGCCCTGTGTATAAAAATTGTTTGCCCCCTGTGTTAAAACTTCACTGTGGTTTATCACACCTGAGTTAAATTTCTCTAGCCACACCCAGGCCTGATTACTTCCACACCTGTTCGCAATCAATAAATCATTTAAATAAGACCTGACTGACAATGTGAAGTAGACCAAAAGATTCTCAAAAGCTACACATCCGAGATCCAAAGAAATTCAGGAACAAATGAGAAAGAAAGTAATTTAGATCTAACAGTCTGGAAAAGGTTATAAAGCCATTTCTAAGCTTTGGGACTCCAGCGAACCACGTGAGAGCCATTATCCACAAATGGCGAAAACATGGAACAGTAGTGAACCTTCTAAGGAGTGGCCAGCTGACCAAAATTATCCCAAGAGCAAAGCGACGATACATTCAAAATGTCACAAAAGACCTCCACAACAACATCAAAAGATCTGCATGCCTCACTTGCCTCAGTTAAGGCCAGTTTTCATGACTCCCTCATAAGAAAGAGACGGGACAAAAATGTTCCAAGACGAAAACCGCTGCTGAGTAAAAAGAGCATAAAGGCTTGTCTCAGATTTGGCAGAAAACATCTTGATGATCCCCAAGACTTTTGAGAAAATACCCTGTGGACAGAAAAGACAAAAGTTTCACTTTTTGGAAGGTGTGTATCCCATTACATCTGGCATAAAAGTAACACTGCATTTCAGAAAAGGAACAACACACCAACAGTATAATTTGGTGGTGGTAGTGTGATGGTCTGGGGCTGTTTTTCTGCTTCAGGACCTGGAAGACTTGCTGTGATAAATGGAACCATGAATTTTGCTGTCAACCATAAAATCATGAAGGACAATGTGCGGCCATCTGTTTGTGACTTCGAGCTGAAGCGAACTTGGGTTCTGCAGCAGGACAATGATCCAAAACACACCAGTAAGTCCACCTCTTAATGGCTGAGGGAAAACTAAATGAAGACTTTGGAGTCTTCAGTTTTCAGTCTAGGCAAAGTCCTGACCTGAATCCTATTGGGATGCTGTGGCAGATCCTAAAAAGGAACTTAGAAGTGTGACAAACATGCAAAAAAATAGAAAATCAGGAAGTGGGCAAACACTTTTCACACCACTGTACTCCATGGGGAAACACTAAAATCCTGATAAAGGGATTGGTTTTTAGTCTTCTTTAGGCATAAATAAAAATTTACCCTCATTTTACTTTTGCATAAATTTTAAGTTATTGAAGTGTCCATTCCAGTGGGCTGTTTTTTGGGACTTTCAATCTGGGCCTATTTTTGAGCCTCTTTATTGAAAATGACATGCTCAAATTAAAATGAGTATATCTCAAAAACTATAAGGTGTATTTGAATAATTCTGGTACCAAATAAAGGTAATGTGAGATAGCTGAAGAAAATGCAAATAACTATATATTACCAGGTCAGAGTAAGAGAAGATGGAATGCAGGCAGTGAAAATTCTGCCTGACAAAATTTTACAATTTTAGACAGTATATCTCTTTGAATTCATGCAGTGAAAGCCTGAAAACTCAAGATATCTATTTTAAGATCTGACAATTAAATGTTTCAAGTTTGATTTACGGTATCTATTGATATATTTATCTCATTTTTAGCATTTAAAAAGCAAAAAACATGATAAATCCTGTAGTAAATTTAAAGGTCCAGGGCATTTAAAGGTGCTTTAAACTTGGACGCATCATTCAGAAAAGGCAGAAATTTTAGTGTGTGAGGAATTATGGCTACTTCTTTGCTTATAAGTCTCACAGACACAGGAGGTAACAGAGACAATAAAAAAAAATTCTTGGGTCAGATTTTGTACGTACAAAATGTTTACTTTTTTTTCTGTCTGTCCTTTTAACTGCTTGGTGTTGGAATTATGCTTTATTTCAGTCAAAATTGTGTTGTAGATGAATAGTTAAGTTTCTTCAAAAGTGTACTTTAAAATAAAATATGTAAATCTAAACTCTAAAATATGTAAATGTATTTATTTTTATTAATGTTTTTATTTATTAACAAACATGTTAACAAACTTCATTTCTTCACTGTATATTGGTTCATTTTTTTGTTTATTACAGAAATTGGCAGATCACAAAGCCATAACACTGCATGCAGTGTTTTTTTTTTTTTTTGTTGTTTTTGTTTTTTCATTCCGTGAGATAGGACTAGTGTCTACTGGGTCTTCCACTTTTGTTTAGCTGCATGAAAATAGTATTAGTTTATCTGCATGATAATTGTATCCTAGCAAACAATTATAGCCTTATGATAAAGAACATCCGTATTTTCCAGTCCTGACATTTGAGAATTAAATTCCTTTTTGATAAATCTTTTGATAATTCAATTCCTTGCAATTCCTGTTTGTCTGGATCATTTGTAAATGATGCATGTGCTAGGCATTTACAATGGTCACATCTAGAAAGTGAAAGAACACTAATGTATCACTGTTTGTGTATGCCCCTGTGAGTAACATCGCAACAAATTGATTCATGAGATTTAATCCCTCATGTGTTGCTTTACTAAGCCTTACTGAAATGCGCTAACTGTGTTTTTGTCTTTGTTTGCTTTATCTCTGGGCTGAGCAGTAATAATCAGGTGAGCAGTAATTAACAGAGGATGAAGCCATGTGGACCAGTGAACTGTCTAACAGCAGAACATGCTCCTCGTCCATCTTTGAACAGTTTTAGCTGCACTGCCTGGAGCCTGATAATTCTGCATGTGCCATTGCTGTAAATGCCCTTTTGTTTTAGTGTCTAAAGGGATTGTCAAAAATACCCTGTATGTCTAAATACTTTTGTATGTCATTTCTGTATGTCATTAAAGAGGCATATAATTATAATCATACCTGCAAACTAGTCGCTTTTCACGAAATTCGATGTTTTTAATCAAAATATGTAATTTGTGTGAATCGTGAATTCTTTCAGCTGCGTCCAAAACCGTTTACTTCCATCCAATAATTACGTGAAGTAGCGCTTAGGCGGCGGTTTTGGACGCAGCGTAGTATACCATCTATCAAGCTGATGCCTCGCGTCTCTACTTCTAATAACTTTTTATGGCGGATAGCAAACCAACTTTTGGTGCATTCACCGGCACCAACTGGACTAGAATGTGAAGCACTAGTAAGCAGATGACGCCTCACGTCTCAATCATCCTTGCGTCTTTTGACCAATCAGCATTCAGAAGCAAGATAAGGCAATCACCTATTTCGTCCCTCACTTCAAGCCGCAGAGGACGAACAAAAAGCAATAAAGAGACACATTGCTAAACAACGAAAACAGGCACTTGAAAGGCTTGTGGTGGTCAAAAAACAAAAGAAATAGCAATATTTGTGTTCATCAATTTATTAAGGTTCCAAGGCACTCAAATTGTACAGAGAAAAATTATTTCCAAGAAATTTTGGTAAAAATAGGATTAATAAAAGTGCTTTTTTCACATGAAGCAAATGTTGTCTTTTCCCTTTATGTTCTTGTCAGAGTGCTTCATTTTAAGTTCTCAATTTTTCTTCGGGGGCGGGGGGCACGGTGGCTTAGTGGTTAGCACGTTTGCCTCACACCTCCAGGGTCGGGGCTCGATTCCCGCCTCCACCTTGTGTGTGTGGAGTTTGCATGTTCTCCCCGTGCCTCGGGGGTTTCCTCCGGGTACTCCGGTTTCCTCCCCCGGTCCAAAGACATGCATGGTAGGTTGATTGGCATCTCTGGAAAATTGTCCGTAGTGTGTGATTGCGTGAGTGAATGAGTGTGTATGTGCCCTGCGATGGGTTGGCACTCCGTCCAGGGTGTATCCTGCCTTAATGCCCGATGACGCCTGAGATAGGCACAGGCTCCCCGTGACCTGAGGTAGTTCGGATAAGCGGTAGAAGATGAATGAATGAATGAATGAATTTATTATGCTGGCTTGCAAAATCTGATCTTTAGCAAAGCTCTGATGTGCGGCAATGTTCTTTTTAGAGAGTAGTGACTTTCTCCTCACAACTTTGGCTTGCACACCAAGGTTGTTCTGTGTCCTCCTGATGGCAGAATCACGAACATTAACATTTTCCAAAGTAAAAGAGGCCTAGAATTTGCATAGAATTTATCCTGAGTTCCACTGTCCACTATATGGGTGAATTACCATGTGGAGAACACTCAAAGAAACTTACAAACTGGATTGTTGGGTGACCAGAGCAGGGATGGATTAGTGATGGGTTGGGCGACCGTATCATTTCTTAGCCCCACTATTTTTTACATCTTTCTTTGGGACCATGTGCACCCAATAGTTCAAACATTAAACGGAGAAGGTGTTGCTGTGTATCAGAAAAATAATGCACCAATACACACAAGAAGGCAGAGAGTGGTTTGATGAACATGATGCACAAGCACCAGATTTCATGAGTGAAATTATTCACGAGTGAATAAATTAAATGTCAGGAAATATTTTTCTCCACTAGAATCACATAACCAGGCCACTGTTTTGTACCTTGTTTATGAATAAGTTATCCTTAGGAATCATATATAAGAATGCTTGAATCAGTGGACCTAAAACCTAAAACTGCGAGAGGGCTGTTCCCTTAACTCCAATAAAATTTTCAAGGTCAAACAACACAAGAAAGACTCAACCTTTATAAGAGCCTCATAGTATTTGAGGCATATGTAAGTTGATTATTTTGTATCTTGAAGGTGCGTGAAACATTCTAAAAGTTGCTGACCTGATATAGTACTCAACAACAATCAATAAAGAAGGAAAACTGTTACGTGGGCAATTTAAAAAAAAAATCTATTTTTTATCCATTCAGTTCTTGCAGAAGGATTCCACTGCCAGGACGAGTGTCGGATCCTGGGCCACTCAGACCGCTGCTGGATGCCACGTGTGCCAATGCCAGCACATATCAAGTCACCTGAGCACAGTCGTGACATCATTGCCCTGTCTATTGAGGCTACAGGCATGGACGTGTCACATTATGAGGACTGTGGAACCACAAAAAGGACTTTTGCTACATTTGGTAAGGATGGGCCTGAAGAGGAGCCAAAAAGCAAGAGGACAAATGCGATGACCACAGGCATTTGCAGCCCTAAAGCTAACAGTGGTATTCGTGAGGCTGGAAATGGGCGTGAAGCCATCAGCCCCATAACTTCACCTTCACATGGTAAGAGTCCGCAGTCCAAACCACCAACCGGCTACAACGCATTGAAATACTGCGATGTTGACCGCATTGCAAACCACGGTCTGCTGCGACAGCCAGAGGGCAAAGACAGTGAGACGGCCATGCGTGAGATCAACATAATACTGAAGGATGAGCGGGAGAAGGAATCTCCTTGTAGTACGCGCCTGAAGGACATTGTGCTTTAACTAGCTTGCAGATAGCCACACCTAGACTGCAAATGCTGTTCTGAGTGTGTGTTTATCTGGGACTGAAAGAAGGGGTTATTGATTCTCTAGGGATAGAAAATGCATACTTTTATTAGGTACCAAGAAAGTGTATGCAGGTCTAAAATGTGTCTGCCAGACTAATTGAGAAACTATGCTTTGTAGTAACAGGAATTGTCTTGTTTTTCTTCTGATTCTCTTTTGGCAAACAGTGGACATGCAGGTCAGTGTTAATCCTTAAGGGGGAAAGACCTATTCATGGACCAGGAGTGCAATCATAATAGACTGCTTTTAGATAATATTTTTTTTTTTGAGTGTGCAGTTTGCTTCAGCTGCCAAATGGTCCCACTGTACCCAGAGAGAATAATCTATTGTTCTGGAGACTTTCCAATGTCCTGCACTGCCCAGCTCAAATCTCCCAGCATTGGTTGTACATGAATATAAGAATGCTCTGCAAGTACACATTTCTTTATTTCTTTCCTCATCCAAGAGGAGAATGCTGTTCAAGTTTCCTCAAAACATTTCAATATGTTTAATATGAGTAAATAAAATTGTTATATGTGTTTATTAGGACAAATTAAGCTAACTCTCACAATTCTCTGGTGTGGTGCATTGTGATGTGGTCTTGTTTTTTCACTTGCTTTTTTGTTTCATTTTATTTATTTATTTATTAATTTTTTACTTATCTATGGGACTAGGATAGAGGGGGTCATAGCTCATGTACAGGGGTTACTGTAGACATTTTTAATAACCTGTTGTAATGTGACAATCCCTTTAATGTTTTGATCCAAGAAAAAAAATACACGCTGGTATTCAAATAAAGTTACGGTAGCATTTGTTACATACTCTCTAAACAAAGAAATGTGAAAATATATTTTATAAATAATTAAAAATATCTAATATTATTTACTGCTGTTGTTTTATCAGCAAAATACACTTGATAGGCTTTTTGAAAGACAGAATACTTTTGCTTTCAGCTGATCTTAGATTTTTATTTAATGTGTTATCCCTGTTTATTTCAGTCTTGTACAAAGTTTCTTATTGGTCAGTTCTTGTGCAATTAAGTTTATATGTGGGGAAAATACAGGGAAAAGGCAAAAAGCACTAAAAGTTGTGCATCAGCTCAATGAGCTTAGAGTGTTGTAGGAAAAGAAATGTTAAAAATGAAAAAGTAATCCACTTGTCACTGGTTGTTGCTCATTGTTAAAATGCACTTAATGACATGGATCAGGCCTGTTTTTGTAGTAAGGAAAGGTACTCTACTTACCAGTGAAGTACTATCTGGGGCACTCAATATATTTCATGGGTATTAACTTTTATGTAGCTACATTCGTCTGAATAGATTTGAAAAGCATTCCAGTTATGACTAGTACAGTGATGCCAGTATGTATTTTATTGACAGGATTGCATAAATTAGTTGGAAATGTTGGAATGGAAGGTGGTGTAATTAAAAATTTGAAAACTGTTTGAGGATCGGTTGAGGTGGTTAAAATGCAAATTATATAGATCCTGTACCTGAATGTCTTTGCTGGTTTTAACAACAGTGAGAACACTGAATTATCACTGAATGTACATTGTGGATTATTATTAAACTATTAAATGTTGTCCATATTGTCTCCTTATTGTCTCAGTTTTTGACTATATCATTGCTGCATCACATAATGCATAAGTCTAATAATGCACTTGATCCAATTTGACTGGAAAAATAGTGAGTGAATGTGCATTGTTGAAAAGTAATAAGCATGATCTGAGCTCTATATATATTCCACTTATTGCCTTGCAATAAGCAAAGGATTAAATTCTGTAATGTAATCTGAATAAGCACTGAAAGCATTCTTGAAAAATACACGATAATGTATATTTTTGTCTTTGTAGCTGAGCTGTCATCTGAGCTATGGACTCATGAGGAACTGCATTCATAATACTGTTCTACAACCAATTATATAATTAGAATTAAACATTATAATTATATTATTATATATTCAAATAATTATATACATATTACTATATATATTATATACATATAATGAAAAGTCTGAATATATTGAATGGATCCTGAATATATTGAATGAAAACTCTGAATATATTAAATGAAAAGTCTGAATATATTGAATAAAATGTCTGAATACAATGAAAAGTCTGAATATATTGATTGAAAAACTCAGAATATATTGAATGAAAAGTTTGAATATATTGATTGAATTCTGAATATATGAAATTGTTTAAAATATTCCATTTTTTAAAATGGCATTTGCAGAAATACTGCAATACTTTGTTAAACTGGAAGTTTTTTTGCAACAGCTGATTGTAATTAGAGGGAGGTAAACCATCTGGAGCATTTCTCACATCACCTTGGGGATCATATTTCTATTATTGCAATGTTCATTATGGCTATGAGTAATCATGCTCAACCAAACAATGCAAAAAGAAATTTGCACATAATTTGAAATAAGGGCATAAATGCTTAAAGAAAGCATTTTTCTCGATATTGTACACCCCATCACAAAGCTGAAGTCAGATGTTATTTATTTGTAAAATATTAATTCCATTAGAAATTTCAGAACCTTTGCGGCAAGTTATCCATTGATTTTCAAGGATCAGACATTCCACACATTTAACGCTCACAGGATCGACTATAGTGGGCTCCGAGCCACCTCGGCCAGGTTTGCCATTTACGGACAGATTCACAGAGGACAATGAATGAGCATGTTCAAAATAGAAACAACAAACTATTTATTTGCAGGGCTTTATTCAGCGATTACAGGAGGTCTGAGCAACATTTACACATCAAGGTGTCACAACACTAAACATTTCTGTTGCCCAAAAAATGTTCCTATATAACAACCATTAAACTAATCTAACTAAAGTTTAGTGGCCAGCAACATAGATAACAGTGTCCAAAAAGTTACTTCAGAACCTCAAACCTTGGCATGAAATGAACACTGAACATTTGCTTATGATGTTGAACTTTGCATATATTATTTTACAGAAAAAATAAATATGGGAAACGGTCTGAACAGAAACTGCAGTCCATCTTTTTACTTCAGAATTGAAAAAAGCAAAAAATAAAAGCACTGTAAGCCCTCCAAGATAAAAACTCTTAATCCCTGCCAAAACCTGGGAGTTGTGTATAGCAAAATCCATGACAGATTTCTACATGGATTGGTATGCGACGAATATTTTCACAAGTGTTGGCCAATGGAAATCGTGAATGGGTGATGAACTCAAGAGTTGGCTTTGGAGAGAAACCTAGTGCAGGAATGCAGTCACATCCAGTAAAGAAAACAAGAATTTCTTCCAGAGAGACATCTTTCTCAACTGTGAAAAACAGAACTATTGCTGCTGAATTGACATAATATGGAAAAGTGATGCAAGACCGGTGACTTGGTTAAATTTCTTTAAACCTGCAAATATCTGTCTTTTGGATACAGTGAGATGACCTAGTGTAATTTGAAAGTTATAACAATAAAATTATTTACAATTTACAACCAAATCTGCTATTACAAACCTATAATACCCTAGCATCAGACAATAGGCAGACAGGGTTCCCAAATAGCTGGTAAAGAGAGTGGAATGTTTAGGCTAAAAAATATATATTTTTTTCCTATGGTATGGTGGACACTAAAAGAGATCCAATTTAGTGATCTTGATCCATGTCTGCTAGACATGTAAATAGGCAATTGTTTTTTTCACAGTAGGCATAACAGATGCTCACTCTTTGTCAGCTTGATGTGATGTTTAAAGTGTGCATTCTATATTTAGAATAAAATAAATGGTAAAATGTCACAAGGAACAAGTTACATTAAAAAATTGTGAAATGCAACCAAAACAATTTGGAGAGTAAATATTTGAGTGAAATATTATTTTTATTATGAAACATTGTACTATACAGGAAACTTAAATTCAGCATCCTGAAGATAGTCTTGCCAAGAAGCAAGAGTGTGGCACTCCTGTTGAAATCGATTACTCCCCCTTTCAGAATGAATTATTTGGAACAGACTCTCTAGATCCAAATCCATTCTTTTCTATGTATAGATATCTATGGAACTGAACAGGAAGAAATGAAATGTAAAATAAAAAAAACTCAACATGCAAGGTTGCCCTCTAGTGGTCTGGCAGGAGGTGTCAAATATGGACCATATATAAATTTTTACTCTACTTTTATGACACACAGTTGAAAAGTATTATATTACATGGCATATTGTGTATAGTTGTGTATATAACAATTAAATACAATTAAAATTTGAATTTGAACCCTCCCATTTTTGCCTGGAATCGCCACTGGAAGCAATATAAAATAAAAAACATTAAATGACTACAATAAATAACAGGTTAATGCATTCTAATTATTTCTGAGGGAAAAATAAGCATTCATTTGACTAATGGTCAGTGTAATTGTCTGAAATCAGTTTAATTTCTTGGAAGAATTTTCCTTTGTATTTTAATAATCGATGGGAATATATGACAGCTAGTCTTAGTGAGCATAGTCAAAATAATGTTACAAGTTGTTGTAGTTTGGTTGGTTTAATGACCAGGATTGACCAGCCACTGTGCGTCTCCTTGATTAGCCCTAGAACTTCTTGTTTCACTTGTTTTTTGTGTTCGGTCAAAAAACAGGACCGGCTGTGTACTACGACCCCAGTGGGTGTCTCAATGTGGTGTTCTATGAGAGTGACTGCAGATTTTAAAATTACCTCTATCTATCTATCTATCTATCTATCTATCTATGCCTCCATCCATCAATTTATCAATCCATCCATCCATCCATCACTCACATCAATTATCGAAGCATTGGAACTCAATTAATCTACGTAATCCAAACTAACTCAATCATCTCTGCAATAAATCTGAAGAGCAGAGGTCCTGAAGCACTCCTGTTGGCCAGGTTTTCACCTGCGGTTTGAGCATCTGGCGAGTGGTCTGTATGCTGTAATTAGCATAACAGAGATGTGGTCTGAGTAGCCGAGGTGGAGGCAGGATTCCGCACGATATGCGCCGGTAACGTTTGTGTAAACAAGATCCAGCGTTTTTTCCCCTCTTGTTGCAAAGTCCACATACTGATGGAACTTAGGGAGCTCTGATTTGAGATTTGTATGAACATTGTGCAGCTCGCTTATAGCCCCATAAAGTTCACATAGCGCCTCTTTAGCATTAGTGCTGGGGGAAATGTACTTCCTGAATTCCTGTGGTAAATAAAATGGCCTGCATCTAACAGTCACAAACTCCACTAGCGATGAGCAGTAACTAGCAACAATCACAGAGTTCTTGCACCATTCCTTATTACAGTTTTTCTCAGTCGCTTTGGAACGTTTCTCAGATCAGAAATGAAATTCTCAAAACTACTTGGTCATTTGTGCTCATCATAAGAACATTTCTCGTTGCTTTGATCAAATTGTGAATGCTTTGGTACATCATTTAATGGATTGTGTACAAGTGTCTGCTGTTTCCTACATTATCAGTTGTTTATGTCATGTTGATGAAAATGTATTATACTGGTTTCACCTAAATGGTCTGAACCCCCAAAACATTTAGGCATCAGTTCATTGCACAAGTCATTGAGTGCAAAATGGTCAAAGCAGTTGTCAAAATTTGTCAAGCTCTTCTTCTTCACAGTTCTATTAAACTTTTCTTGTAAATGTGTCTTGAATTGATGAATTGTGCAAATGAACCTTGAATGTCACTAATGAAGGGTCATGTACACCTTCAGATCTACCAATAATCACCTAGTTCTCTTCAATAGGTCAAGGCTAAATCTCGTGAACCTTTAAATTGGCGAGTGTATGTAATACAGTTTTTCTCAGTTGCTTTGGAGCATTTCTTGAATCATCCTTAAGATTTGCAAATCAGTAAGTGCATTCTCAAAACAATGTGTACAGCACAATACATTGGATTTCTTGCAAAAGCCTGTTTTTTGCTCAAAATCCTTAGTACTTCTCTTAAAAGTACTGTAAGTACTGTGTTTGTGTCAATGAACATATCATTGCCATCAAAATAACAAGTCCTTTTATCATTGTTTACGAACAAGATAGTCAAAATGTTTAGTCATTTTTTCAATATGACAATGCTTTATTTTAGTATTTCCTGATGTAAACTATGTTTTGGATTACAAGTATTGAAAATGTGGCAACTATCAATTTCAACAGCACAAATTTACACATTACTGTATGTGGGATACTGATTGTGAGAGACTTGACAGGATTCACACTTTTTTATTTTTCTTTACTAGTGCACTGACAAAAAAATTACAATATAATGTCATTGTGATAATAATAAAAAGACATGAATTAAAATTCCAAAAGGTAAACATAGGAAACACTTCTTAGGCAGAACTGCGCATGCCGCACTATACAGTCTGTCTGGCCACAGATTTTCATCCACATCACAACAGCAATACAGTGTGGAAAAAATCTTCCAGCCTCTGCAGGCTTCCGCTGTGATGTCCTCACATGCTGCATCCATGGCAGCCGGCAGGGTCATCTGAGTATGTGTAGACCTTCCACCTCCATGCTGAATAGAACTCCTCAATTGGGTTGAGGAATGGGGAATAGGGTGGGAGAAATTGCATCAGCATCCTGTTATGGGTCAGAAACCATTGCCTAATTTTGTTTGAGTGATGGAAACTCACATTATCCCAAAGTATCACTTAGTTTTGTAAATCATCTCGAAATGGACCCCTCTCATCATCAGGGATGAGAGCCCCATAGAGGGTCTCTAAGAAGGTGAGGAGATGCTGTGTGTTGTATGGGCCTATAAGGGGAATATGAGATAGCACACCTGCTCTGACATAGCAGCACACATAGTGATTTTCCTCCCCGCTGGCCTCGCAAATCAACAGTAGCACTGTGGCCGATGACATTTCGACCATGTCTTCTGCTTTTGCTCAGATTGAAGCCAGCCTCATTGTTTGATTGTCCCTTAACCTTATGGCATCGTTTGCTCAGACCATGGTGCAAATAGCCTCCTCTTGTTGGGGTGTGAAAAGGGGTCCTCTGCCACCCCTATGAGGTAATCCTGCAGTCCTGTGTGGAAAAAATGCACTAATGCAATACATTTATCCTTAGATGTTTTAGAGAATGTATACACACACTATAACAGCACAGTCCACACTGGTGGATTACATACCTGTTCTCTCTACGAAATTTTTGAATTATCGAAGACACAGTTGATTTCCCAATATTCGGCTGTACCCTCTGACCCGCCTCAGCCATTGCGAGGCCATGATTGACAACATGGTCCCCAACAGTGGCTCTAATTTATGAGATGCCTAAATGTTTTGGGGGTTCAGACCATTTAGGTGAAACCAGTATAATACATTTTCATCAACATAACATAAACAACTGATAATGTAGGAAACAGCAGACACCTGTACACAATCCATTAAATGATGTACCAAAGCATTTGCAATTTGATCAAAGCAACGAGAAATGTTCTTATGATGAGCACAAATGACTAAATGATGTGGAGGTTGAACAATTAGTTTTGAGAATTTCATTTCTGATCTGAGAAACTTTCCAATGCGACTGAGAAAAACTGTAAGAGCAAAACACAGATTTACAATTGTTGAAAATGGATGAACAAGTAGGAAACGAACATGGTGAGAGGAAGGCATATCTCTCATATGCCCAATTTGTGTCTGTATTAGAGACATCACTCTACAAAGAATAAAGTTGTTTACTGTTTTCTCATCTGTTACCAGTCTCCCTGGTCTATTGACAAATTTTTTTTCTGAGATTTCCACCAAAATTCTGTGACACCACATATGGGATCTTGCAGTTGAGCAGCTGGAGAAAATCTAGGAGGGTGTAGTGTAGGAATCTGAGTAAACTTTATGAGACGTCCCACTGGGGAATGAAAGACATTTCTTAAACCTGGTATTTGTCAGCTTTGGTGGATAGAAGGCTGTGAAAATTTTTAAGCTATATTTTCTAAAGAAAATCTGCCTTTGAAGAGACAAATGGCACCCACTATTTCTAGTTTTAAGTCCATGCTAAAGACCCACTTATTTTCTCTAGCCTTTTCATGATTGCCCAGGGTTTTATGTCTGTTTATGGTTTATATTTATTTCACCTTCTTTTAAACTGGTTATTTTATTATATATATATATATATATATATATATATATATATATATATATATATATATATATATAATAATTCTTATTTTAGTTTCTTGAACTACTTTGTGCATGTGTGTATTCTTAAGTGTATGTGCAATGTCAAACGCACTGTGAAGCACTTTGGTCAGCCATGTGGCTGTTTGTAAATGTGCTATACAAATAAAGTTGAACTTGAACTTGAACTTGAACAACTTCATCATATAATCCTCTAGATGAAAAAGCAGGTCAGTGACAGTTCATGATTTAAAATATAGAGAGGAGACATGGGCACTTATAACAGCAAACAACGTAAAGAGAAATGGCAAAATAACAAATGATTAGATTGGTCAACATACTGTATCCTAATGTTAAGTTTATTAAAGTAAATTACAGTGATGATTCCCTCTCCCAGTTTGTGATGTGGGTGGTGAAGTGTGGTTTTTCTGTAAAGGGAAGTTTTAGCGAATGACAGGTGGAAGTCTTGCAAAGGGGACAAAATGAAGATTGGTCAGCTTTCGAGAAATTGAATACTGAAACACAAGCTAGAAGCAAAAGCTCATAACCTAATGCTAATAATAAACTTGCACGTAACCATGATTTTCAGTGTCCAAAGTCTGTTATAGACAATGACCTGGTTGGAAGATCTCTGCTCCTTCCACCACCTCAACCTCCAGTTGAGGAACTGTTCTTCCAACAGCCCCATCCACAGGAGGAACAGGCGTCAACTCAACATGATCCAGCTCCCAGGCTACGATGAAGTCAGAAGAGCTGGTGAAAAGTCACTCCTGGTGGCCCTGGGCACTCATTAAAAAGCTTTTAGGAAAACAGCCACCAGATGACACTTTTTCTTTCACGATCGAAGAGCATGAAGGCTACAGTAGGTGGATCCAGATGGCAGTATGAACGAGAAAAAGCTCAGCTCCCTGTTATGGAGGTATCGGGGCCAGATGGCCACTCAGCTCTTGTTTACCACCATTGGACTATTGCGGACATTGAAGAGGTACATAAACAGCTTATGAACCCGAAAGAAGTCGACAGCAAAAATTTGGCGAGGAACTGGAAGGAGTTTGGTCCGAATTTGAGTGAGCTTAGGCGCCTCCTGGGATGGAAGTTACGCGTAGATATTACTCGTGGAATGGCCAGACATGGAGGGGATACAACAAATACTGACTGGGCTCATGGGGACAATGCGCATTATCAAGACGTGATTCTGCGCTTGTGTAATGCATGTGAGTAGTGTTAATTTCGTCACCTATTTTTAATTTAGTCTTAGTCTTAGTCTTGTGCCAAATGTCCTTGTTAGTTTTAGTCATATTTAGTCATTCACATATCTTTTTTGTTAGTCTTAGTTTTAGTCGACTAAAAGTCTCGTCATTTTAGTCTAGTTTTAGTCAAAAGAAAACTCAAGGTATCTTAGTCAAGTTTTAGTCGACTAAAAGTCTTTTACTTTTAGTATAGTTTTAGTCAAAAAATTGTAGCTTGACCACATCTGGAATCTATTGTAAGAATAAATACAAATATATTACAGATATTATTAAATGCAATAATATCAGGAACACAAGTGTTATAGTGGAAATAAATAACTTAATGAAAAGCCTAAGATCAAAACTGTAGGTGTATACTGTATATATACGTGGGGCTCGATAAGGGACAGCGTGATCTGCGTCCAGAACCGGGACCACTCTTTCAGAAGGGCTACAGAGGCCGGCCATAATAACAAGGTAAGCAGATGCCTGTTTTATTCAAAAGTCTGTGTATAGTGTATCTGTGGCCTGACAGGGGAATTGTGGCCCCGGCGAGGAAAGGCAGACAGCTGCCCTCGAAATCAAGAACCCCAAGGGTGAGATAAAAAGAGCTGGATGAGAAATAGCAAATGGGAAAACCCCGTAAGTAGATAAGGGGGGTTTTGTGACTGTGACTGTGCGTTCGTGTATACGTGTGTGTGAAAAGTCTCATGAGTGGATATTGTCATTTAAATCTGATATAAAGTGTTGTGATTAGGCCTGGATAAGGAAAGATCTTGAAATAAAAATTCCTGCGGGTACAGACAGTGTGTGGGTGCTATTAAACCCACGGCTGCACCGGCAGGTGAAGGAAAGGATAGTCCCTAGATACCGCTGTCGGGTGAGACAGGTCTGCTTGGTAGGGCTGGGGGGCCCCCGGTAAAGAGTATACAGTAATGAGTATATGTATATGAAGTTACTGAGGTGTATATGTGAACTGTTGAACCGAGTGACGGACGTTTTATTTGATGTGATAAAAGCAGCTGCAAAATACTGTTAATCCCATAATCCGAGTGGAGGATGAATTACTCTTTGTAATAAAAGTAATCACAGTTGTAGGTGTACTGATTGGACAAATTGACTGGGAGCTAGGAATTGCTTTATGGGCAGTTAAGGGTTTTATGGGAGTTATGAAGTAAGTTGCAAAGGAGAAAAGAGGTAAGTACTGTAACGTAACACACAACAATTAGAACATCTGTATGAGACACGGGTTGGTACACTGAGTAAAAATAAGAAGGAATAGTAGTGGATGGAAGATATAGACTTAAGGTGTGATGAAGAATTAGACTCAGATCTGGAAGGAGAAGAAACAGATTTGGAAATAGAGACTAGAGGAATAAGGACCTTTTTCTGGGACGAACGAACATATAAAGATAGGAGTGGAGTGGAAAGACACCAATCTGCAGAACTGATAGCGGCTAAGTTGTGGGCTCTGACAAGGTTTGATGGGCTGTGGACATTAGAAAATCTATTTCTGCATGACAATTGGTGTGAGAAAATAAAGGCTATCTGGAGGCCGCGACTGTTAAGCCCAGTATTATAAACCTTAGTGGACTCCCCTGTTGGGAGAGAGCCATACTAGGAAAAATCCAGTACAACCGCGTCAAACAATAAAAAGAATAAACGTTCAGCTAAAGTGGTCAACAGCAAACAGAAATCCCGGACCACGAGATAGTGCCACAAGGGCGAGCCAGGGGTGCATGATGGAGAAAGGGAAGAACTTAATCACTCCAGCTGCAATTATAATAATAAAGCACAAAGATGCTGAAAAGGAAATCAAAAAGTACATGAAAAAGTGGCAAGACCGGACAAGGGGAGAGTTGCAGTGGCCTGAAGGTGGAACATTTGATGAAGAGAAATGTAAAAAGATGAAGGAAAGGATAGAATGTTGGGGAGAAGCGAAAAAGGAGAGTATGGATAAAACTATGAAGAAATGGGAGATAGTGGATTGGTTTGAACAGGAAGGAAAGAGAAGAAGGAAAGAGAAGCTAAAAGCGGAAAAGAGCAAAGAACAGGAAAAGGAAAGAATGATGAGAGAAGAACAGGGGAAAGAGAAGGCTACAGCCCCACCATCAGGCGAATGGGTGGAGCAGCTCCAGCCCCCACCTTACAACGAACAATATAAGCCCAACTACCATGGAATATACCCCGTAATAAATACGGAAGAGGAAGGTGAAACACAAGAAATAGAACTGGAATTCACGGGTGGACCCGGCAAATGTCAACAGAAAAAGGAGATATTACAGTAAGAAAAAGTATGAAGGGCCCTATTATCCTTCCCCAGAAGAAGGTGCCCAGAGGGAGGAGAATGAGATTGTAAGACACAAAGATAAGCAAAAGGAGGGCTCAGAAAACCCAAGAGGAACTATAGAAGAAGGGAAAGAATATCGACAAGAGATGGGTGAAGGCGGTGGATACCAGTTGCACTGGGATGATCAGATAGGAGATATTAACACCCGGTGGGGGAGAGAACATTCTCACCTATCTCACCAACAGACAGAGGCTATAAACACGGAATGGCTGGCAGGACATCCCCAATCGCTATATATACGAGCACACAGCACACCAACCCCGAAGGCAAGAGAATATCAGATGAGGAGGATAGACGAGCCCTACTGGGCAAGTAATGGGCCGATACGGGACAGACAATGGAAACAACAGAGTGCACTGATGGATGAATTGCACGGATCCCTGAAAGAACTGGAAATCCGCACCGAAAATAATAGTCACTCATGCAGATGGCTGATAGTTGGCAGATGACAATGAGGTTGTGGTGGAGGATCCCGGCAACACATGTTAAGCGCTGCAACCCAGGCCACATCCTTCCGTTCTGCTGCCTGACTCCCATCCCATGTAGCACGCACTACCTCGTTTGAGAACTCCTCTGTACAAGCCACCTTATATTTCTCCATGTCCAAGGGGAGTCGAGACAGTGTGTCTGCATCCACATTTGATTTTCCAGGCCTGTACCTGATGTCAAACTGGAAATCTGAGAGTTCTCCCACCCACCCATGACCAACAGCGTTGAGTTTTGCTGTACTCATGATATAGGTCAGGGGGTTGTTGTCTGTACACAGTGAAATGGGGGGCGTAGTACAGGTAGTCCCGGAACTTTTCACACACAGCCCATTTCAATGCAAGGAACTCCAGTTTTCCACTGTGTAGGTGATAGTTCCGTTCAGCAGGTGTCAACGTCCTCGAGCCATAGCCAATGACTCTCAGCTTTCCATTCTGGCGCTGATAGAGAACAGCCCCTAGGCCCTGGTCTGAGGCGTCTGTATGCAGCGTGAAAAGTAGATTGAAATCAGGATACGCTAAGACAGGTGGGGTTATAAGGAGGGTGACCAGTTGCTCTAAAGCTTCCTGATGTTGAGTGGTCCAATCAACGGGCGTTCGGGAGGGTAGCTGTGGGCATTTGGTGGTTTTCCCATGTATTGGGATCTGGGCTTTCCCTGACTTAGTTTGGAGAAGCTCGTAGATTGGCTTTGCGATCCTGGAAAAATCCTGGATATAGGAGCGATAATATCCCAAGAAGCCGGTCAGTTTCCTTACTTCACCAACTGTCTGTGGTGTCTTGCTTGTCAATGTTTTGACTGCTTCAAGGTCCTGTGGGTCTATCTTGACACCATCAGCTGATACAAGGCGCCCCATGTACTTAACTTCTTGTCTGAAGAGCTCACACTTCTCAGGTCTCAGTTTTACGCCGTGCTGTTGAAGAGCCTGGAGCACTTTGCGGAGGACGTCCACATGTTCATCAAATGTTCTCGCGTAACAGAGCACGTCATCCAGATAAGGGATACAGCATTCATCCCTGAGGGTGCCTAGCACCTCCTCCATGCTCCGCTGAAATGCTGCTGGAGCATTTGAGAGTCCAAATGGGATACGGACCCATTCATAGAGGCCCCACGGGGTGACGAAGGCAGTCAGGTGACTGGAACCCTCGGCGATGAAACCCTGATGGTAAGCTTTTCCCTGGTCTAGGATGCTAAACCAGGTGTAGCCCCCCAGTGTGTCGGTCAGGTCTTGTATTCTGGGTAGTGGATGTTGATCAGGCACAGTCTTTTTGTTCAGGAGGCGATAATCAATACAAAGACGTAGGCTGCCATCCTTCTTCCTAACACAGACAACTGGGGCAGCATATGGGGACTTGGATTTAACAATCCAACCTCTCATCAGCAGCTCCTGCACGTACTCCTTTACCTCTTTAAAAAGTGGCTTCGGGACTGCCGAGTATGCTCTCTGTACAGGGATTTCATCTGTGAGGGTAATCGACATTTGTAAACTTGGTATGCACCCAATATCATCGCTGCCACGTGCGAAAGCTCCGGCTTCTTCACACAGCATTTTGTTGACTTTTTCCTTTTGTTTATCATCAAGGTGACTGAGGTCAATGGGAGGTTGCCATGACGATGAGCGGGCGTCAACAGTTGTTGATACAGAACTATTAACAGTCACTGTGGGCTTGGGTGCTTCAGGTGGGTCTGTTGCGATCACTTTTTCGACACAGTGGATGCCCCCAAGTGCTGTCTTTCTTGGCAGAGTTACTGCATGTTTAGTGTTGTTGCCCACCGGTACAGCTACATAAGGTTTTCTTGGATTTTGTACCTCCAGCAGACCTTCACCCACGTCCAGTTCTGTCAACTGTACATTGTTGTCATCAGGCTGAAATAGGAAGACTGCATCAGATGTACTCATGTGTGGAGGGACTTGGCACTTGACCCAGGCTACCTGACCTGCTTGGATAACCATGTCCTGTCTGCCTGTCCGTAGGCGCCCGCACAGCACAGAGGGTTTGCTGGCTTGGATGAAGCTCACCATTAGCTCTGCCTTCTCTGCTGGTATACACAAGGCATTACAGAGTAGGACGACGAGGTTTGAAATCAGCTTTTCAGGTTGTTCTTGTATCATCTCTTCCAGCACGTTGAAACCCAGCAGTGGCCTCTCCAGAGCAAGACTGCTGACAAGAAAAGGCACAGTGATTGACAGATTAGGGTCCTCATTCCCCATCAAATTGACTGTAAGGGCAACCCAGCCATCAAACGGGAGGACATCACCGTTCACTGCATACACCCTTAACTCGTCTTCGTCACCTATAATGTCACTAAGTGGCCTAACGGGGGGTGTCAGGTAGATATTTCCTCTTCCAGTCTCTATCAATCATACTGACTTGAGCTCCAGTGTCTAGCAGAGCACTGACTGCTAATCCATTTAGGTTACAATGGGTGAGAGCACTCCTTCCAATGAGTTTGGCTAGACGTTCCCTTTTGCTGTGCAGTAAATCATGAATGAATGGATTGGTTGTCTTTTTTGGTTGTTCCCGTCTCTTTTCTATTATTTTGACCTTTTTCAGTCTTTCAATTCCAGGTTGATCAGTGTGACAAGTGTCAGGTTGGGACGATCGCTGAGACCCGGTCACTGTTTGTCCCTCGGCAGGGAATGGTTCCAGTTTCCCTGATGTGTTGGTCTCTTTAGACAGCCCACTGCCCAGTGGCCTTCTTCACCACAGTGGAAAAAGTGACGGCCGATTTTGCTCCACGCACTTGTCACAGCCATATGCTTTCTCTCTCCGGCGATCTCCTCTACCTTTCCCATTGTGGCTAATCTGTCCTGCCACCTGTGTCTGCATTGACTGTCTCATGAGCTCAACTGTACTTGTAAGCTGTTCAAGTTTTTCTGTTAACTGCTGGATCACATCTGGTTTTGGTGCCTTCTCCTTTACACTAGGACACTGCGCAGCATTAACTTCAGACTGAGCACTGTGCACATTTGTTAGTCTTTGGCAGGTGGTGGGACCTAGCCTTCGCTGCCTTTCACTTTCATCACACATCACTTTCTTCATCTGTTTTAAGATTGCCTCATCCGATACTCTGGGGCCCTGATACACGGTGTGGAGAAACACATCCTGCACTGTGCTTGCACTGTACTTGACCTCTGTGTCAGCATGTTTGGAGGCCAGCATGATCTTCTGCTTAAGTCCTATGACTCTGTATAGGAACTGTTGAGGTGTCTCATTGTCCTTTTGTTTGGTGCACATGAGTTCCTGGAACAGCTCGGTGTTACTTTGCTCACCCAGGTGGGAGTGGAGGAAGGCTTTTAGCTCTTCTACAGTCAGATCATCCTTATTCATCAACATGTCTTTAAAAGTTCCTGGCTTGATGACTTTGAGGACGGCTCTTGCAACCTCTGCATCACTGAACTGCTCCTTTAAACCGTCTTCCATCTGCCGACAGACACTGTTATAGCTGAGATCTGACCCCTGGTCCCCAATCTGACCCCCCTGTATCTTCAGCTCCCTGCGATGAAGGTAAGACAACTCTCTTAAGGAGAGCAACTTGTCTTGTGTTAATGGTGTCGCATGTTCACTTAAACCTCTGGTGCCTGCTATGTTACTACTCTGCATGGTGCGTCCTATCTTTACAGATGACTGAGGTACAGACTGTGGAGTGGGTGTGTGTTTGCATTGCATAATTTTCTTACTCAGCTCCTCATAACCAGCAAGTATTTTCTGCAGCTCTGTGTCATGTGTGTTACCGGCTGTAGATGGTGCCATGTGGGTTGTATTAGTAATCCCAATATGGGTAGCATCACCATCATCAGTTGGGTTAACATTCTCATTACCATAACTTACATCCTCACTGCCTGATACATCAACTGCTACAGCAACTTGTGAAGTATGACCATGAATGACTATGTCAATTAAATCCCTTAAGTTTAATAAATGTGCCATCCCAGAATTCTCTAACTCCAATAAAGACTCACTGGACATGAAACTGCAAATGTACTCAAAACAACCCTCCTCATCTGTCGACTTGAAACGAAACTCGTCCATTCCTGGCACTGGAGCCAAGTCAGTGGGTACCGTCTTTTTGATGGTCCACACCAACCTTTTCCTCTCACCATCCGCCATACTGGTTCCCAATTCCTCGCACTTGGTCACGAGTCCAGGATCACAATTCACGCTCGGTTCTTGATGAGTGTTGATTTCAGCACCGTCATTAGTCTTTATTCATTCCAGGCAACCGCTTCATCCATAGACAGCATCGATAGTATCTGGAGATCTTTTCCACTGGCTGCAACTCGCTGGTTGTCTCAGGTCACTTTTGGTCCAAGGTTGCAGTATCACTGGATCAGCTTCCGGCCAGAAGGTGGGAGTGATCCCGGACGAGCCCCCAATAAACTGTTACAGGTACCAGCTGGCACCACATAAACAGCGTATATATGCTCGCGCTGGAAATAGGAGAATCAGACAGGGCAAACTCTGCATCCGTTTTCTCATCTCGCACAGCAGAAAGAGGAAAAGAGGATTTATTAAACATTCACAATTTACATCCTCCTCAGTTACCAACACTCAATGTCCACTTTGACATAAACACAGTTAAATACAAAAAATATTACATAAACACAAAAATACCATTTGTCTTTTTTTTCCTTCATCTTTCAGCAAATACTGAGTTTTAAGTTTGGTGTAATTACATAAATCAAAATAACATATCTGTGAGTTGTCTTCTTAACTCAAAATAAAACTTCACTTATGTCATCACCTACATATGGTTCCTACATGCATTTTGCATTTCCAGATAAAGTTATCTTTACTCTTCCTAAAATGCATGAGCTGACGGATTTTTACTTCTTTTTTAAACTACTACTTTTACTTCTTATTTGTTTTTTTATCCTTAACTTTCAACCATGACAAACATTAACATTAGCTTTTAACATTTTAAACGATATCAGACGTTCCAAAAGTATTAAGGCTTTACAAAAATGTTTGAGGAGCTAAAAATAGATCTCTGTCTGACGTGACTTTGGCTGCAACAGGTGACGTCATCAGGCGCGAAAATGTGACTGCTGCTATATATACATATATATCCCCATATTCGTAACACAGCCTTATTAACGGACATTCAAACATTCGGAAACATTTTACCATATTAAACTTTGGGTACTTAGCTTAATCTACTATTTCACCAACCTGGAAATAGGAGAAATAAATCAGACAGGGCAAACTCTGCATCCGTTTTCTCATCTCGCTCAGCAGAAAGAGGAAAACCGCAAAGCGGACCGAACTGACGCAAAGCCCCCTGGAGCACGATAAGCGCCATATTGCCCCTTGCTGGCGAACTCCACAATTACTCCTGACATTTATAAAAAATGATTTACTGCAAGAATGGTGGGACCAGTTCCATTACAGCTGAACAAATATTCACAAACATTAATTCCAATGAACAAATATTCACAAACAATAATTATAAAATTATAGAAATTACCACAAATGTGATAACACTTTGGTGGGCATCACACATACACTCAAACTTGACTGCACATCACATTTTTTACTTTATTGATACTGCTTTTAAACGTAATGCAAAGACCGCTTATCTGGACATAAGCTGTCATCAGGGCCAGCCCTGGCCAATTTGCTGCCCTAGGCAAGATTTCACCTGGTGCCCCTGGAATCACAGACAATTGTGTTCCGATCATTTTGTTCATAAACTTACACAGAAACAAACTGCACAGCTTTGTCCTGTTTTTCTTTATTTTGAAAATATTTCGGAAACACACACAAACTATATAAAAAAAACTATATTACGGAGACCTTGCTTTCCTTGCCTTTCTTACAGCAATAAAATATATATAATAAATATATAAATAAAATACTTCTCAGGTAATATATATATATATATATATATATATATATATATATATATATATATATATATATATATATATATATATTAATAAAAATAATAATTTGGGCGCACGGGCGCCCCTGGTGGTGGGCGGCGCCCTTAGCATTTGCCTATTCTGCCTATGCGCAGGGCCGGCCCTGGCTGTCATGTACAATAAAAGAGCCTGCGCAGCGACAGGAAATATAATTTAACATAAAAAGCCTGCCTAGACCTAGGGTGGACTTGCGCTCAGGAGTTTTTTTTTTGAGTGGCGTGTGGACGAATTCTTTCTACGCACACACTATTTTATTTCTTGATAACAGACCACTGCGAACTATAACATGAAAAACAGAGCGTTGCCATGGACACACAGGATTCTAACCGTAGAGACGAAACGCACTATTTTCTTTAGCGGAAACAATACAATTGTATTTAAATCAATAAACTTCTTTTTAAATCATCATTTTGAGTCAAATTATCGATTTATTTGGTAGGTAGCAATGTAATAAGCAGGATCCGCTTCGCGGACCTGTAACTTGAGCAACAGTGTGAACCCGTTCTGAATATTTTAAAGGCGTAACAGCTGATGAAAAAGCAGTGACAATTGTAGATGAAAATGAAGAGAGATTTTATCTTAGTTTTTATTTTATACAAAACATTTTCGTCTTGTCTTTTTTCGTCAACAATAATGCATGTTAATTTAGTCTTAGTCAGCGTTTTTGGACAGTGGTGCAGTCTTGTCATCATCTCGCCTTAGTCATGAAAAAAAGGTTGTTGACGAACATATTTCGTCTCGTCTGACGAAATTAACACTACATGTGAGTGTTGTTTTCCCGTAGGAATGGATATGACCCGCATCTCCATGTGTAAACAACAGGACTCTGAGTCAGTCACTCAATACCTGATGCGACTCCCCGAGGTGCATGATGGACACAAGAATTTATAAGGTGAATGAGTTACGGCCTGTGAGTCTCGTTTGAGGAACAGTTTCATAAATGGACTTAAGGAAGATAATGCAAAGAAGGTGAAGAAAACATGCATCACCTGGGACCCTGAAAAATTGAGTTTGATTGAACAACATGCTATACATGCAGAGCTTTTGAACTGTTGAAAAGCAAAAAAAAAATGTAGGAAATGTAAGGAAGAAAAATAAGCTGCCCGCAAGGTGCTGCTTCAAATGCTGGCTGTAAAAAGTCAAGGGAGATGCTTAGGCAGAGGAAGAGGACAAGGACAAATAAATGGATGTTTTCTGTGGCTCTGATGATCATTTGGCCCGAGATTGCCCTAAGATGAATACAGATGGGGAGATTCGAGTGATGGGGGATTAAGAGTGGTTGAAGGGCTTGAAGAGCTATACAGAAAGGGCAATTTTCCTATGCTTAGCAATAAAGACATGCTTAAGCTAACTCCATGTTCTGATACTAATATAGAAGTAGTAAACTTTGCTATTGAATTTCCACAACACAAATGTTTCCCAGGAGGAACATATGCTAAATTCAAATTCTAATCTATTTGTATAGTGCTTGTACCAATGGACATTGCCTCAAAGCAGCTTTACAGAACATAAACGTTAAAAAAACAAAAAGGTAATATAAAGATTTATATAATACAAAAGTTCAAGATTAATATCGTACTTGTATTTAAATGTGTTTGTATTTATCCCCAATGAGCAGGCCTGAAGTGACTGCGGCAAGGAAAACCTCCCTTATATATTAAAGTAAGAAACCTTGAGAGGAACTCAAAGGGGAAACCATCCTCATGTGGGTGACACTGGAAGGTGTGATTATGAATATACAGTCCGACTGTCACAGTGTAAGATGAGGTTAAGGCACTGGGACTTGAAATAACCACAGACACAAGTTTTTTATCTACTATAATTTATTGGGCAACACACACACAAAGATTGCAAACACTCACCAGTTTCCATTTTCCTCGTGGCCTAATGGTTAGAGAGTTTGACTCCTAACATAAGGTTGTGGGTTTGAGGCACCGAACTCCCCCAACTGCTCCCCGGGTGCCGCAGCATAAATGGCTGCCCACTGCAGGGTGTGTGTCCAACACTGACAAATGTTGTATTGATGAGGAGGTTGTTGTCCTCAAAGACCACATGTAGTTGGCATCTCCTCTTAGTATGCCTGAATATTTCATGAAGCAAAATCCAACTGACTTTTACCACCATTAACTGGTTCAAGATTTATTTATCTATTGTGTATCAGAGATATTAGATAGAGGTTTGGTAGAGGCACACACTGTGCCAAGCTGGCACATGTTGGCACACCTCTGTATATGAGTTTTTTTAGCTACCGAATGTAGCGTCTGGTACAATTCATTTAGATTTCATATCCTAGGCACCCTAAACTTCGGCATCTACTCTTCAATCAACCAATGAGCAACCCAGTTATTGAGGGCCACATTCCACAGTGTCACACACACCTGGCTCCAGGAGGTCTGGGATCCTACACAAAGACCAGATAAGACCACATTGTTTCTCTGATTGAACTCATAGGGACCTCAACCAGACACACACACACACACACACACCCACACACCCACACACACACACACACACGCACTCCCCTGCAAACGCATACACACGCACACACGCGCACACACACAACACATGGGACATTCCTTTTACTAATAAAACAAGTAGATAAGATACTCTAAGATTCTTATTCTTATAACCCTGTTGTAATATGCTTCTTCTGTTAAGGCTTGCCTGACTTAAAATTACTTGCTTCTTACTTTCCTGAAAAGGGTGTATTTTATTTAGGTATCAGAACACAACACTGTATTAACATCAGTTATACTTTAATTACCGACCCTGGCATGTTAATGTATACCTGTTCTAATGCTGTATGTCCTTTTAAGGTTTGATGTCAGAATGTATACAAAATTATCTGTTTTCACTTCCCTAATGCAAATGCATTTTTTTTCTTTTGTGTTTCATTTTTGTCTCTTTCTCCTTTATCAGAACACAATATTGTAGTAACATCAGTTACACTTTGATTACTGATCCGTGTATATAATGTACCGCTTTATACCGTCATTCCCCTTCATTCCCCTGTTTAGTATCCAAATGACCACAAAATTATCAGTTACTCATTTTTCAATCTTGGTGTATTTTATTTGAGCACGAAAGGCGCTATACCATCTTAATACACCTTGGATAAAAACTTTAAAGTCATCTAAAAATTTGATAGCTAAACCACGCCCACAGACACCTGAAACAAAGAGAGTTTTTCCTTCCGAAATCCGGGTCGTAGTATTGGCCATGTCCCCAAAGATGGGTGGAGTTCGGGACCTTTAAATTTCACAAACACCACCAATCCGTGGTCAGACTTTCGGAACAGCTTGGAGACGACTATATATATATATATATATATATATATAAGGAACTTCCAGCAAGCTTCACTTCCAATAACAACTGCTCTGATCTTGGAGAACTTGGAAGAACATCTGACCCCACCCTAACTGACTCTTCAGAGATTTCTCTGTTGCATCCGGACTCTTGTGCAGCAATCCAATGCAAGTAACCATTCATTTACCAATCAATTTAGATGCGCATTTCAAGTAGGAATCTCGCATTGAATCGTAAGTTAAAATTTAAGTTTCTGTGACGATTTCCCAGTCAGGGTGTGATTGATTTTGTAGTCTAAGCTTGCCATTCCTTCCTTCCTTTCTAATTTCTTCTTTTCCAGTCTCTTCCTCCCTTTCCCCACTTTCAATTCCTTTTGTGTGTTTTATTTTCATTTTTGTTTTCTCTATTTCTTTTTGTTTGTTTGTGTAGTTCGTTTTATGTTGTGTTTGTCTCATTCATTAAACGTTAATTCCATTACCGTCAATTTCAACTTAGGTTAAAATATTTAGGAGTCACTATAACACGTTATAATTACTTATAAATATTTACCTTGCTTTGCGAGCCAAAATCGCTACACGAACTATAAAAATTCATTTAATTGATTTATATGTCACTATAGGTGTTCATTGCATACAAATCTAACTACCCACCTCTAACCACAATAAAGAACATGCATGATTATATGCCATCCAAATCTTTTTTCCAACGATAGATCTAAATGCTCGCACTACTGGGTTTCAAAACAGCTCTAAAATTACAAAATAAAAACAAATAATGCACAATAAACCCCTCATTACATACCTTACAGCTGTTTGAAGGTATTCATGTAAGCAGTTGAGATGATCTGGGGGTTTAAAAACTTTTAGCACGATTTCTTGGTCTTTTTGAGTTGAGATGGTGAATTTAAAGATCCAGGGGATTAAACTTTTCCCGGACTTTGAAGAGTGATAGCGGCCAAATCCAAATTAATTTTTTAATATCAATGATAAGAAAGGTCAGATATAATACTTATGATGTATTACGATGTATTCACTCAGAGGGGGGCTCTGAATTCTAAAAGAAGAAGCTCCTTATTCTCTCTGTGTTTGCCTTCAGGGAATGGAAACGCTTTCCTGACTGCAACAAAGAACATAGTGAATTGTTGGGATGGCTGAGGTCCTTCACGAACTTCCTGGATTTGGTCCAGCATCGCTTGCTGTAGATATACTCCAGGTCAGGTAGCTCAGTGTGGATGGTACTTTGGGCTGACCGCACCGCCCTCTGCTCGTCTTGCCTGTTTTGGTGCTGTTCCCAAACCAGGTTGTGATGCTTCCTGTCAGGATGCTTTCAATGGTGCAAGTGTAGAAGGTTCTTAGCGCCTTAGGGGCAGTTTAAAGTCCCTTAAGCGTTTGAGGTGGTAAAGAGATGCTGTCAAGCCTTCTTTATCAGAGTGTTGATGTGAGAAGTGTCTGCATTCACGCCACAGGCTCCTGGAACCACTATGTTGAAACTATTGTTACACCTTAGCGTGTTTTTTTTTTGTTGCTTATTATTTTGTGATCGTCACTGGTGGCTACTGTAGGTGCTTTTCGGTGTCTGTTTTCCTTTCAGCTCCTCCAACTACGTCATATATCCGCCTGTACGTCATTGGACGATCGTCACATGACACACGATGCCCTGCCTCTTCGTCGTGCTATTGGCTGGATGGGAATTGCAGCTGGACATTTAAACCACGTCAGCGAGAGTGAAACGGAGAGAGAGAAAGAGAGAAAAAGCCGGTTTTGGATGCTGTGTTGTATGTCGAAATTTTGGGTTGGCTTAGACATTTTGTGTTTTCTGCCTCGTTGTGTGTGTCCTGTTGTATGTGTTTCTATGTAGTTTTTGTAAATATTGGTATATGTAGATATTGTAAATACACCTTGTTCGGTGGTTAGTAGGAAGTCGGTGCCAATTTTGTTATACGGTTTATTATTGTTTTTTGGCTAGATAGGGAGCGAGGGAAGAACATGCATTTTCTTTTCTTTTCTTTGGATTAGGTTAACTGAGTACTACTTGTTGAGTTAGAGGGAGTTTTATTTATTATTTTGGCCTTTCCGACTTCTGAAGCCGTAACCACCTAAGAGAAGACGGAATAAATCCAAGAAGTGAAACTGTCGTGCCAGTTGTATTTTTGTTCCCTTTCTCTTTTCATGCTGAGTTCTAATTTTTACCTGTATGTTACAATCTGACCTAGACCCGGTCGTAACACTATGATGCTAGTTTCTTCCTGTAGTGCCATTTAGCCTCCTTTACTGCACTGCGCACCTTGTAGGATGCAGCTTTATAATCATCTATAAACATCGTCCCACATACCCGTTTAAAATCTATGGGTGATAGGGCATTTTGTTCTGTAGCTCCAAGACTCTAGCATTCGTTGCCTGTTTGTATTAGGCAAGCAGAGTCCCTTAGTGTCTGTAAATCCTCCCTTAAAGCTTAATTCTTTAGGGTATCTTTTACTTGAAATTGATTTTTTTTTTTTTTTTGTTCTTACTTGGTGTGTTTTTATATCTTACTTATTTTAACGTATTATTTGTATAATTGTATGTTTCCTTTTTTTTCTGTGAAGCGCTTTGAGATGCTATTTTTAAAGGCGCTATAGAAAATAATGTTTTTATTATTACATATTTTATTTCATATATTATTTTATTATTTACATATTTACAGCGGGTCTATTCGGACGGGATTAGTATTACCTGAGGTAATTTTTCCGGACCTTTTTACAGAAGGTAAAAGTCGCCGTAATCTTTACTGACATTGTTCGTAATGATTACCGAGATGGCACATTTGGACGGGACTAAAATCACAGAGAAGCTCTGGTAATAATTGTTTTACCCCCACGTCCCCACATGAAACTAATCCCGTCCGAATAGGGCTTTGGGTTGAGCCTGAAGCCAAGGGACCTCATGTGGTCAAGCACAGCACCTCAATGCCCAGCTGCCACATCCCTTGACTGAGGCAATTTGAGCCAGTTATCTGGATAATTGAGTACATACAGTAGATGCCCTGGGGTGCAATGATGCTAGAGCAGTCTCCATGAACTTTGTGAGAGTGAATAATAAGAATAGGCCAAAAGAGAGCCCCTGACCTTCTTGGGAAAGAAAGAAATATGCTCTATGGGCTCTTTCTCAGGTGTGAGAGAAGTTTCTCCTATAAAAATAAAGTTCGGTCTGTGCCAACAACAGTAGTAGGCAGCACACTTTAAAGGAGGATGGGAGGTGAACTTGATTATGTATTCCTTTAACAGCGAGCTGGCAGGGGCTAACCCAGAAGACAGAGACACATATAAAAATAAAGTTCGGTCTGTGCCAACAACAGTAGTAGGCAGCACACTTTAAAGGAGGATGGGAGGTGAACTTGATTATGTATTCCTTTAACAGCGAGCTGGCAGGGGCTAACCGAGAAGACAGTGACACATATGGATCAGGAGCACAAGTTGGCATGGCTGACCCCTGGAAGAACCAGAGGTGGCAGGAATGCAGGAATCTCCCAATCATTTTTGCCATTTCATGAAACTCATCTACTAAAGGTGACCTTTATTGAGATGAGGCCAACCATGCGAGGATCCTGAGCCATCTAGAGACTTACAAGCTCCAGTTGGACTTTGCTTCATGAAATATTCAGGCATACTAAGAGGAGATGCCAAGTACATGTGGTCTTTGAGGACAACAACCTCCTCATCAATACAACATTTGTCAGTGTTGGACACACACCCTGCAGTGGGCAGCCATTTATGCTGCGGCACCCGGGGAGCAGTTGGGGGGGTTCGGTGCCTCAAACCTACAACCTTATGGTTAGGAGTCAAACTCTCTAACCATTAGGCCATGACCTCCCTCCCTATATAACAACCATTAAGACTTTAGACACCAAAAATAATACATTTTTATACAGGCATGAACTGGTGACCTATATGATGTCACACCAAAATGGCTGTTCAGTGTGGTAAATGCATAAAAGTCTCAGGTTGTATATTCCTGACAAAAAAAGACTTTGCATGCTACAGTATGCTGCTCTCTGTTTTACCAAAACTTGGCTTAGTCACTCAAACCCGTACAGATTACTTCTCTTGGGCTTCCAATTACACAGAGCGGATCAAGTTACGGAGCTATCGGGTAAAACGTAAGCTGGCGGAATCTGCTTTTACATTAAGAACTGTTGGTGTACTGATGTCACAGTGCTGAATAAATACTGCAGTCCAAACTTGGACTCACTGTTCATAAACTGTAAACCCTTTTATTCAACCTGGGAATTTTCCTCATTCATTCTGACTGGAGAGTACATCCCACCGCAGGCCAAAGTGAGCGATGCACTGCAAAACCTGGCAAACCAAATATCCAGCATGAGCAAAAAATTCCGGTTTCTCTTTTTATTATCCTTGGAGACTTTAAAAGAGCAAAACTAACACTTGAACTTCCAAAATACAGACTGCATATTAATTGTACCACAAGAGATAAAAATACACTGGATCATTGCTACACATTTACATTATTTAGCAGATGTCCTTATCCAGAGTGACTTACATTTTTTTTTATCTCATTTTTATACAACTGAGCAATTGAGGGTTAAGGGCCTTGCTCAGGGGCCCAGCAGTGGGAACGCATATCGCTCTGTACCCCGGGCAGCCTTGGGGAACTCTGATCACTGCTTGATTCATCTTATTCCAACATACAGGCAGAAACTAAAATCTAGTAAGCCTGTAGTCAAATCATCTCCCACTATACTAATGACTGCACTTCAAATGACCCAACTGTTAAACTCCTAAATTTGCAGATGATACTACGCTCATTGGACTTATCCAAGATGGCAACGAGTCTTCATATCAGTAGGAGGGGAATCGACTGGTGCTATGGTGCAGTCAGAACAGCCTAGAGTTAAACTGAAAACTGTGGAGATGATAGTGGACTTAGGAAAGACCCCTCAACACTACTCCCCCTCACAATATCCATGGCCTGTAACATCTGTGGAGACCTTTCTGGGCACTACCATTTCCCAAGACCTGAAATGGGTGTCCAACATAAACTCCATTTTCAAAAAGGCCCAGCAGATGATTTACTTTCTATGCCAATAAAGGAAGTATAGTCGGCCACAGGAGCTGTTGATACAGACTGCAACACACGGGTAAAACAGCGGGAAAAATAATTGGTGCTTATAAAAATAATTGGTGATTATAGTTGAAGCCTTTTCACACAATGTTATTAATGTACACCTGAGCCTGCTGTCAGGCTATTGCTATTCCTTGCCACATTTCTAGCTTGCCAAGTTTACTGTGTTCTCATGATCTCAGTCCATTACTTTCCAGGCTGGGCTTCCTCATGCATATTTTCAGCACTAGTTCCACTATTCGCACATAAAGTTACTTTGCCTTTTTAACTTAGATTAACAGCAGCAGTCTCTAGCTGGCCTGATGTGTCAGCTGGCTACTATGTCTCAGCCAGCTGCTCGTCCCACATCTTCCAGCTGGACTTCTATCAGCATACCATCACATGGCAGGCGAGCTCCTATAGTGTCTGAGTGTCCTTTCATGCCATCAGATAATTGTGAGGAAAACATTCACTTCCAATTAATCCAACCAAACCCCTCTGTGTGTTACTAAAGAACTGATGGCTGCCCTAATGTGGGCCCCTGTTGCTCTGAGCTCGAAACTCCTGCCTCTCCTGCATCTACCCATTACTACATTCCTCCCTACTCTCCCACTTCACCAGCTTCTCCTGAGTATCCTGGTCCTGAATTATGAATTATAACTTTAAGTTTTGATTTCAATAAACTACTTAACCTTTTAATCTATGGCTCAACTGTGATTTTGTTTTACATCGTTAAAATTTATAATAGCAAACTGCTACAAAATGAATATTTCTACTCTTAAGTTTAGGAATAACTCCTTTAGACCATTCAAAAGGAGCTCATTTATTATTTAATATTTTATATTTCAAACTTTAATGCCATCCGAACTCTCAAGCGACAGAACACCTAGATCCAGGTCTCTACAGACTCACCACTCACACATGACACCACTACCTCACATGGACCTTTTTGCACTCCTTTTGCACACCATTCATTACACACATCACTTTGGAACCCTTCTCGCACTGGTCACTTTACATTGTTTTACTTTCAACGCTATCATGTATATACCATAGATCTAAATTATACAGTATATAACATACTTAAGCACATTATGGTAGAGAAATGAACATTCAATTCACAGGCAACAGCTCTGGAGGACATTCCTGCAGTCAGCATGCCAACTGCACGCTCCCTCAAAACTTTTTACATCTGTGGCATTTGTGATAAAAACTGCACATTTTAGAGTGGCCTTTTACTGTGGCCAGCTTGTGCAATAACATGCTGTCTATGCATCTTGATATGCCACACCTGTGAGGTGGATAGATTATCTTGGCAAAGGAGAAGTGCTCCCTACCACAGATTTAGACAGATTTGTGAACAATATTTGATAGAAATAGGCTTTCATAGAAAGGTAGAAAAAATAGTGTACATAGAAAAAGTCTTAGATCTTTGAGTTCAGCTAATGAAAAATGTGGGCAAAAACAAAAGTGTTGCGTTTATAATTTTGTTCATTGTATATAGTGATGGTGGAACATGCACCACTGCCTGTCTCAGCAGAAAAATGACTCCTTGCCCTCGAAAAGATAAAACCGGGAAAAAAATTGGCAGCTGTGCTCAGTGCTCAGTACTCAACTTTCATGTTTGCCTCTCTAGAGAGGCCTACACTGTTGGAGAATGCGGGCATCAGACACGGAAGACACCCCTGCCCTGAGCACAGAGCAGATCTTGCAGCACTTGTTACAGTCCAGCCTACACCAACATGCGGTGACCCCGGAGCTGGCCAAGAGCATCAAGAGTGCCACCCAGGATCTGCTTGAGTTACAGAGAGGCTCACAGGCAGCTCAATACCGGCTTACCAAGCTGATGGCAGAGGGCAACGTGGAGGGCTTCTTGGACACGTTCCAGAAGGGCTGGTCAAAGTGCGATTGGTACACCGCACTGGCCCTGCTACTCAGTGGAGACGCTCAACTGGCCTACTACACCATGGAGGCTGAAGATGCCTCAGTCGCTGCGGTCGGTCTCCTGTCATCACCTAGCTGTAGGCTCCAACACTAGGCTCCTGGCTGCAGTGGGGGACAAACTCTCTGAATGCCGCCGACCGGTGTTTCATCTCATGATACCTATAATCTAGTATTAACAGTGTCACGAACATGCCTTGGTTCAATATTGAGGTGTCCAGTGGGAAAACTTTAGCTTTCTATTTTATCCCTGCTATATTGAGCTGTGTAGCCGTCTATACAGAGCTGTACCAGCCTGGCCTGTTGCCATGTAGGCTTTGTTTAAAAATGCCAATGAAGCGTTTCTCAGTGCTATTGAGTAAGTGGAGAGATAGCTAGCTAACTTACTGATTATTGATAGATATTTCTCCTCGGTTAATTTATAAGTCTTTACTTTATTATTGGTTTATATCAGTTTTGATTTTTTAAATGTGAAATTCTTATTGTTGGTATTAGAGAAATTGTTCTTTCCCAACTCCAAATTTACATTACATTACTGAATGATATGAACTGGTTAATTTAAAAAAGTAAATAAGGTAGGATTTATTTTAACTTTAGGATTTCTATCAATGTTAGAGAGTGATAGCTTGGTCCAATATTTGTAAGCATTTTCTATCTTTTTTAACAAATAAGATAATTGAGGTAAAAAAGATCTGATTGCCTCTGGGAAATATTGATAACTAATTATTTGATATTGCCCATAGAGCATCCTGACCTGCAGAATCACAGGAATCCTTGGAGAGGGCCAATACAGTTGATTAATTCCAATTTATCTTTTTATCTTTTTAAAAAAACCTTTGAAAATATATGAATGTTTAAGAATGTGTAAGATGTTGTGTGGGTTCTGATGGTACATTTATATGGCATATGCATACAGACAAATTTTGTTTTGTGTATTGGTGTGCTATATTCTTTTAATTTCCTTTTTCTGTTGTATTACAAACAGTTCTATTTAAATGGCAAATAAGGAAGTAGAGTGTGGGCACCCTTGTCTGGTTCCGATGTAATTTGTGAAGGTTTGCGAAGAGACCATTTGTGCTAGAGATAAGTGGCCATAGACTTGAAAGAGAATGCTGCTGTATAATAATAATAATAATAATAATAATAATAATAATAATAATAATAATAATAATAATAATATCTGCACTTTTACACCATACGACTATTGTTTTTATGAGAAGGCTGGAAGTCTTTTACAGAGCAAACAAAACCAGATTTAGTCTGTTAAGCACAAAGGAAATAAAATGTTTTTGAAATCCATTATAGATTAGAAACTAATTGTGTATTTACACTTTGTCTGTCCTAAAACACTTGAAAAAAGGAAACGCTGACACACAGAAACACACAATAATAATCCCATTCACATGAAGTCTGATATCTATCCCATAGGATGTGCCAAAGGACACAAACAAGCCATTAGCAGAGCACCATAAGCCCTGTAAGACCCAGGACCCTGGAGTGGGGTCCAGGTCCAGATTATATAACCTGATAAGAGTGTGCAGAGAGGCAGACATGCTGCAACACAAATCTCCTGGAGGGGATTTCCCTAGCCAGATTGCTGGACAATATACTTAGTGGAGTGAGCCATAATTCTTATAGGCAAAGCCACACAGTGTTCCTCATAGCTGTAAGTGATAGCTACCACTACCCAGCATAAGGTGCTGCTTGCTTCTTTGTGGCCACCAAAGCAGACCTAAGGAGGGAGGATTTACCCCACGAACTCAAGTGATGAACCAGAACTCGGCACAGCAGGTGCAGACTCTCGTACTTCTCTGATTTGTGGGGCGGAAGACAGAAGATCTGCAGAACAACTGACGACAAATTAATACTAAAAGCCATTTCCAGGGTCAGAAACTCCTCTGAGGCTGACTATATTGGCTCAAAGGGGACTTAGAGCAGCACCTCCAGATCTACTGGAGGTGCTGCTCAAAGGGGACTTAGAGCAGCACCTCCAGATCTACTGAGAGGCCCTAGGAGGGGAGACATGGTCTGCAGCAAAGCGAGAGACCAGAGAACCAGCATGCGACTCTCGGCAATGGCTGCCATACTATATATACCTCAATGTAGAGGGTGATATGCAGTCAAATCAATGTGTCTGCATGAACTTTAACACTTGTACCAATAGGGCAGTGAAATAGATCCTGACAACGCCAATTACACCAGAGGCAAAAGTTCAACGTATTCTCCACAACCTCGGTTGGGAGACAGGAGTCTAACAGCTGGTCCCCCTCAGAGGCCAAAACAAGAGGTTTGAAATATCAGGGCAGAGGTGGAGAAGCCCCTAGCCACCATAACCACCACCCCAGACTCAGGTGGGAAAATGAGGAGCCACACAGCATACCCTCGCTAGAAATCTTGTAAGCAGAGATTACCATTATAAAGAAGAAAAGACACTGTATTTATATATCTTCTTTTTCCTTAGACAATGACAGACAATAGACACAAACATACAGAAAGCATCTTCTGGAGATGTAGAAGCTAGAGTGATGTGTAAGCGCAACAAATTATTTAACAAATACAAAAAGCTATATAAATCGAAAATTAAAATGAAGCGGTGATTATTGCTTTTGGACTTGTCTGTTTTACTATGTTTGTTGATCGTGCCATTTCCATTGCTGCTTACATCCATGTTGCAATGACACAATGTCCAATCAGTATGGAAGTCTTTTCATCCACTCAGAATTAATGGAAGTTTCATTTTGGGATTTCTGTGGTTTAACCCACAATTAGGAACATTGAGTGTATTTGTTCTTTAATTAAATACCAGTTATACCACTTATTACTTTTTATTTATTTAAATATAATTTGATTTGATATGGTATGAAACAGGAATAATCTTAAAGGGGGACAAAATGGCATCTAGTCTAATGCTATGCTGTAAAACAGATGATATTTTAAAATCAGATGAATAGCAAACACAGATGTAACTCAATCAGCTATTGAGGTTAACTAATTGCCAACAGTGTAAAGCAGTAGAGCTTTTTTCAGTTAGATGTCACAGAATAAGAATATAAGGCATGTGCAGGCAGGTTGGAGTGAGTGAAGAAAAGTGTCAAGAGTGTTGTGTGACAGAAGAGTGTCAGCAGGAATCAAAGGAAAGGTGTACAAGACAGTAGTGAGACCAGCTATGCTGTATGGGTTAGAGACTGTAGCAGTAAGGAAAAGGCACGTGGTCACAAGGATGTGTTGAAAGGGGACAAAGTTAATCGGTGCGAGAGTAGAGAATGCTGAGGATAGAGTTAGGTGGCCAACCCTGAAAGGAGAAGCTGAAAGTAGAAAAAGAAGAAGAGGTAAAGTAGTATTCTAATTGTAAAACAGGATCTTTTTTTTACTAGAATTGTTGTATATTATAGTATAGTAATTCTCTAGTGTTTCTTTGAAGTGAATAGTCTATGGTCTATTTAAGTGTGAATTGTGGATAGCACTTGTTAATATAGTGATGCTGTATCCAGATACAGTAAATTGTTCTATCTAAAGTTTATTCTCTACTGGTGAATAGAATTTAGATTTTTGTATACTCAGTTGGATCTAGATGCTTGGCACCAGAATTATTGTATGGGAATGGGTGCACAAGCAAAAAAAAATATTCCATGGACAAAGTACTGCACAGAAATCTTCATTGTATGGTCACAGAAACCATGAACTATCACTCATATTCACTGAGGTGTAGTTCAATATTTCAGATTTGAAATATTGAAAATAATATCTAATTTCAACTGTCCTTCGAGAAGCAGGGAATGGATGATCCTCTCAGCCAGGGGCGATTCTAGAATTTTCATTTTAGGGGGCTCAGCCCCCAGGGTAGGGTTGTATACTACTAACCTAATTGCAATCCACTATTCCATTGTATTCCCTGTAATTCACTGTAAAACAAAATGAAAAATTTAGATGTGACCAGTCACTAGAACATTTTGAGTTGTGAGTTGTGCCATTTAGTGCTTTCAGACAATATAATGATGTGTGTCTTTAATCATTTCTGTGCATGGCTGCACATTTGTAATGCCGAAATACACAATAATATGTTTTACATTTTAAAAGGTCAATTAAAATAAATCATGGTCATTTTCTAAAGTATGTTTTCATGGGTGTTAATCGCTTCATTTTTGTTGGAAGAAAAAACAACTATCACACTGTGATAAGGGCTGAAGTTGAACGCAGCGAAGACGCATTGGATGAGAAACCGAACCGTGTATTGGTCCAGTAAACTGCAATTACAAAAACTGCACCGATGCAGATGTCATATCATAGCAATCCATCAATAAAAACACACACACCTTGTACTCTCTGATGTTCGCTCTGCTTGGTGTCCCTGCGGATTGAAAAACGCGCTGAATCCACGCAGACTCAGTTCAGGGGAGGAGCCGAAACATGACGCAGCTTGTCGCCGCTTCAAATGCGTTTTTAAAGGGGACTGAAGCGATCAAAAAATAATTAATCAAATAATTTTTTAGGGGGGCTGTGCAGAAGCCCTAAAAAGGGCCTAGTGACGCCCCTGCTCTCAGCCCAAGAAAATCTTTCCCTAGTAACATTCCTAGTAAATTAGGACAGAGGATTTGCCCAGATGAGGCTCATTACCCCAAAAATATGATAATAAAAGATAAAAAAAAAGTAAGAAGAATTAGTGAAATAAGAATTCTTAATGAGCAGAATTTGTTAAAACAGGATCCTCAAGCAGTGAGTCACATAAAGTTCCCTATGCTCTTACCATCATTCCACAGAAATTGACTTTTAAGAATTTTTATCAGGTTGCGTTACAGTTTCTAAATGGACAGTAAAAAAATTATGTTTGTGCTCATTTTAATGCCCAGTCTTATATGTAGCATGCATATAACTGGCAATTCATTCATTCATTCATCTTCTACCGCTTATCCGAACTACCTCGGGTCACGGGGAGCCTGTGCCTATCTCAGGCGTCATTGGGCATCAAGGCAGGATACACCCTGGACGGAGTGCCAACCCATCGCCGGGCACACACACACACTCATTCACTCACGCAATCACACACTACGGACAATTTTCCAGAGATGCCAATCAACCTACCATGCATGTCTTTGGACCGGGGGAGGAAACCGGAGAACCCGGAGGAAACCCCCGAGGCACGGGGAGAACATGCAAACTCCACACACACAAGGTGGAGGCGGGAATCGAACCCCGACCCTGGAGGTGTGAGGCGAACGTGCTAACCACTAAGCCACCGTGCCCCCCTAACTGGCAATTCATTATTATTAATTTATCTAAAAAGAAAAGTGCCTGCATTACATCTTGCCCTGCAATCTTAACATTTGCCCACTGGTTCTAATCCCTTCCTCAATGCTCCAGACCATCTCTCAAGACTTTTTTCCCTTCATCACTACTATCATCTGTGGAAGAGACTGCTTTTTTCACAGTCTAAATGTTCTCAAACTTTTAGCAGTGTTTGACAGTCAACCAGAAACACTCTTGTACACCCTCGAGAGTCTTAAAAATTGTTGACCAGGATGGTAATGATTTTCTAACTATCAGGAAGGTGTATCATACCAAGTGGCATGGAGAGGATACACATATGATCCATGCAGTCTCACCACTGGTGTCCTCCACGGTATTTGGTCCTCTCTTGTTCACAAGGGTTTTCATACCCCAGCTATGCTGATGACACTCAAGTAATCCTTTCCTTCTCTCCCTTCCCAACTGCCATCAATCAAGACTCTTCTGTGTTACAACTGAGTCACTGTCTGTCTTCAAATAGCATCTAAAATCCTCTTTTTGAAGTATTTAAATAAGCACTTAAAAATTAACAAAACCTTATGTTGTTTTTGTGCTTTGTGTCTTACTATATTACTTTTTAAGAATCTGCAACAACTTCTTTTCTACCTTGTTGTTATCTGGAACTGCACTGTGAATTCAACCAGGAGCTCCTGCGGAACTAATGGGGCTCTGTAAGAAAAAGCTTGGCCCTCTGCTGTAGCCTTTTGTACTTGAGGTAATACCAAACAGCCTGCCCCTTTTGATAGAAGTAGGTGTGATGTATCATAAAAAACTAGAGATCACTCAGATACTGTGCTTCATAGGTTACTAATAGTATTTTATTATGAATACAAAATTTTATTGGGAGCCAATGCAATTTGGATAAGATAGTGGTGGTGTTCATATCTTCTAGTTAGGACTTTAGATTCTGCATTCTGGATTAAGTGGAGCTTGTGTTTTCTCCTACTGGATCATCCAGACGGTTATTTTATGTTAGTTGCAATATGAGAGGTCCTTCATGTGTAAATGTTTCTTTCCCATTTAAATTACTGTACATATGCAATCGCCATTCTCTCTTAGAGATTAATAGTGAACATTAGGATTATCAAAGGACCATCAAAGTCAAAGTTCACTCCAGGCCCCTTTAGTAACTACATCTCACTCTCCCAAAGAGCACAGTTGATATGTTGCTAAAGAAATTTGCTGTGATTGGAGTGGCCCGTTGGATTGGGTCAATTTTTGTGCGGACCTTACAAAAGTCAATGGGTGTCTAAATTTGACAGATATCTCATGCCTCATATTAATGAACTGCTAGATCAGTTAGGCACAGCTGCAACTTATTCAACACTTCATTTAGCCAAAGTGTATTGGCAGATTCCTATTTACAAAAGTATCTCAAAAGGTTTGTTACACATTTTGGCAGTCTTTTAGCAGATTTGATCAGCACACTATTTTATCGAGCTAGACCTTCACAGTGCCTATAAACTTGTGAGGATTCACAAGGGGGTTGAGCGGAAGATGGCTAGCACCACCAAAGGTCATTATGAATTCCTTGTTAACCTGTATGGTCTGGCTTCAGTATCAGCCCAAAATCACAGCTGTGGTTCACTGGTCCACACCACAGACAGTAAAGGAGTCCAAACATTTCCTAGAATTAGCCAATTTCTTCTAGTAATTTAACCATCGCCCTTTCACTTGCTGCCCTGCTGAAAGGAGGCACTAAAGCTGGCATGGAATTCAGAGCCTGATCATGCCATGAGGCAATTAATTTCCCATTCTAAAACTCTGGACCCCAAAAAAATGTATTAAAGTGGAAGTCATTGCATCAGAAAGAGGAGTGGGGGCCGTCCTCTCCCTACAGTTTGGAGAAAGGCCTAAGCTACACCCAGTGGGTTTTTCTCCAATAAACTCTACTCAGCAAAAAATAACTATAATGTAGGAAATAGAGAGCTGTTGATGGTGAAAGTGACTCTCAAAGAATAGAGAAATTGGCTGGAGGGAGCACTTATTTGTCATTTTTTCACAAGGACCTTGAGTATCTGTGCACTACAAAGCCCACAACCAACCCCAGACAAGCACTGCTCCCTGTTGTTTGCTCACTTTAATTTGACCATATCCTTCTGTCCTGGTTCAAAGAACACCAAAACATGTCAAGTATTGGCAATTGGCAATTAGGTGGCAATTAGATCAAGGCCTAGAACATTTCTCTGCAATCTCAATTCCACCCGGCTGTCCTCCCGATCATCTTTTTTTTTTTGTATCTACCACATGCTGTAACTAACTTATCACCTGGGCCCATACATCTCCATAATTACTGGCTACCCAGGCCCTACACCGATTTTCTTAGAGAATTCACAGATTTTCTTTCTGACCTATTGATTAACTTCGATAAAGCATTAATTGTAGGAGATTTTAACATTCATGTTGACGACAAATGATGCGCTAGGACTCACATTCATGGACTTACTAAACTCACTTGGGCTTAAACAAAACGTCACTAGAGCAACTCACTGTCGTAATCATACACTAGATTTAATAATATCACACAGAATAGATGTCACTGATATAGATATCATTCCTCAAAGTGATGATATGACAGACCATTATCTCATAATGCACACACTACCTGTAGAACAGGCTAACTGCGTTTCACCACATTATCGTCTCGGTAGAACTATTATTCCGACCACTAAAGACAGATTCACAAATAACCTGCCCGATCTGTCTGGACTTCTTACTGCACCCTTAAACACAAACGATCTAGATGAAATTACTAACAGCATAGGCGCTATATTCACTAGCACACTAGACACTGTTGCCCCAATCAGATTACAGAAGGTTAGAGATAAAACGCTTGCACAGTGGTATAATAGTCATACTCACACCCTAAAGAGAGAGACCCGTAACCTCGAGCGAAAGTGGAGAAAAACTAAATTAGAGGTTTTTAGAATTGCATATAAGGAAAGTATGTCCAGCTATAGACAGGCTCTAAAAGCAGCCAGGGCTGAGCACCTGAGCAAACTCATAGAAAATAACCAGAACAATCCCAGGTTTTTATTTAGCACAGTGGCTAGACTAACAAAAAACCAAAAATCTGAACACACAATTCCATTACAGTTCAGTAGTGACGATTTTATGAGATTCTTCACTGATAAAATCGAAAGTATCAGGAATAAAATAGGTGACGCTCAACATATGAGAGCAACTAGCATCCCGGTCTCACCTAAGGTTCTAAACACACAACTACATTGCTTTACAGGTACAGGTCAGGAAGAGTTAGTTAAACTTATTACTACAGCTAAATCAACAACTTGTTCACTAGACCCCATTCCAACTAAACTACTGAAAGAAGTGTTATATAAAGCCGGTGAGCCTCTTCTTAATATTATTAACTCCTCGTTATCTTTAGGTTACGTCCCTAAATCCTTCAAGTTGGCAGTTATTAGGCCACTCATTAAGAAACCTAATTTAGATTCTAATGGACTTTCAAATTACTGACCGATTTCACACCTTCCGTTTATGTCTAAAATACTAGAAAAGGTTGTGTCTGTTCAACTGAGCTCCTTCTTACAGGAGAACAATATCCTCGAAGAGTTTCAGTCAGGTTTCAGGCCCCATCATAGCACAGAAACTGCTCTTGTTAAAGTTACAAATGACTTGTTCTTAGCTTCGGACAAAGACTGTATGTCACTATTAGTTCTACTTGACCTTAGTGCTGCATTCGACACTATAGATCACAACATTCTCCTAGATCGCTTACAAAATTACACAGGTATTCATGGACAGGCTTTAAGTTGGTTTAGATCCTACCTGTCTGATCGATACCATTTTGTAGAATTAAATGGTGAATCCTCCAGTTTATTACCAGTTAATTATGGGGTCCCTCAAGGATCAGTTCTAGGACCTCTGCTTTTCTCGATATACATGCTTCCATTAGGGAACATTATTAGAAGACATGGGATTAGCTTCCATTGCTATGCTGACGACACACAGTTATACATCTCATCAAAACCAGATGAAATAACTAAATTGTCCAAATTAACTCAATGCCTTAGAGAGATAAAAGACTGGATGAGCTGTAACTTTCTGTTGTTAAACTCTGATAAGACAGAAATACTACTTATAGGCCCAAAAACCAGTACACAGAAACTCTCACAACTTAATTTCCAATTAGAGGGATGTACTGTTACTAGTAGCTCGACAGTGAAAGACCTGGGTGTTATATTAGACAGTAACTTGTCTTTTGAAAATCATATCACCCAAACCACAAAAACAGCCTTCTTCCACCTTAGAAATATTGCCAAGCTGAGAAACATCCTGTCTATATCTGATGCTGAGAAGCTAGTTCATGCTTTCATGACCTCTAGACTGGACTATTGTAATGCATTACTAGGTGGTTGTCCTGCATCTTTAATAAATAGGCTACAGTTAGTCCAAAATGCAGCTGCCAGAGTTCTCACTAGGACAAGAAAGTATGACCATATAACCCCAATTTTATCATCTCTACACTGGCTACCTGTTAAGTTTAGAATTGATTACAAACTGCTGCTACTTACGTACAAGGCTCTTAATGGTTTAGCTCCCATGTATCTAACTAGTCTTCTAACACATTGCAATCCTTCACGCTCTCTGAGATCACAAAACTCAGGACTCCTGGTAGTCCCCAGAATATCTAAGTCTACTAAAGGCGGAAGAGCATTCTCCTATTTAGCTCCCAAACTTTGGAATAGTCTTCCTGATAGTGTTCGGGGCTCAGACACACTTTCACAGTTTAAATGTAGATTAAAAACTCATCTCTTTAGTCAGGCGTACACATAATACATCCCATAAATATTGTGCACTATCACACTAGACTTGCACATTCTTATGAACAGCAGATATGTTAATCCCTCTGCACTGCTCTTCTCTTCTCTTCTTCTACCCATGCTGAGACACCCATGCTATGATCGTCTTCCGTGCGTTGAAACTTTTGGACCTCCACTGAGACAAGGCTGACTCTGTGAGAACCCTGAGACATCTACAGATCTACCGGCTCCAGTTGGACTCTGTGATACTTGTATATTTGTAACCACACCATCTAGTGTCACCCATATGAGGATGGGTGCCTCTCAAGGTTTCTTCCTTTACCAATCTAAGGGAGTTTTTCCTTGCCACTGTTGCCTGAGCCTCCTCAGACTTGCTCATTGGGGACAAATACACATACACACATAATACATACATACACACTGTGAACTGTATATATCTTGAATTTTTATTATATTAATTCTTTATACTTCTCCTTATGTTTATGTTCTGTAAAGCTGCTTTGTGACAATGTCCATTGTAAAAAGCGCTATACAAATAAACTTGAATTGAATTGAATTCAAAAAACTTATCACCTACAGTACATAGACCAGATACATTGTCAACAAGTTGTCATCTCAGGCACCACAAGGTTCCCCATAATCTCCCTGCTATCAATCTTGTTCCATTACCTATACCAGAATGTCCCTAGTCTCACATAGCATTTGAATTCCTTACCTATCTCTATTTATCTGATGGTAACACTGTTATTTTTGTAGTCAATAGCTTTTCTAGTTCCATTTTTTGGTTCTGTTACCAAACCTCCTGTCAGCCATCAAAACCTCTGAGATACTTTTCACCAATGTTTTTAGGTACTGTGGTATTCTCAAGGACACCATGAGTGACCTTAGGCCCCTATTTACTTCTAGAGCAGGGGTACTCAAATATAAACTTGAAAGGTCCACTTACCAAATTTCCATTCAGTCCGAGGTCCGGAAAAGTGATCGTCAAATTACAGAGAACTCCAACAAAAAAAATCCCCAGAACCTTCGACCTATACACAAAAAACATCATGGTAGGTCTTTTAGTGTGAAAGATGACACCTTCATTGTGCCACCAGTTATTTAAACTTGGGCATAAAAGGTGTGATGGCCAGGCGGAGGCACTTGCAGCAGAATCAGAACAGGGTATTTGGTTTATTTTATTGATTATTTCATCCTTTTGAGTCCCTTCATAGAGAGCAGTCACCACTTCACTCATACACTCCTTGACTATTTCAGCATCAGAGAAGGCTTTCTTGTATTTTCCCAGGACTCATGCTACTCTTAGTGAGGCTTCTGTTGCCCGCTCCTGTCGTGTGGCTGATCTAACTATTACACTGCTTGTAGCTTCATAGGATGATTTCATCTGGTTTATTTTTGTTGTCCTTAACTCTGTGTTCTGAGGGTAATTTTGTTCAAAATATGCACGCTTGGTTTCATGGTGACGTTTTACATTACCACTTTTGATGATTGCTACTGTGTCGTGGCAGATTAAACACATTGGTTTTTTGCCTCCACCAGGGAGCACGATTGCATATTTTATTGCATAGCAATTTGGTTTGGGCGTCGGTCCAGATTTAACCCTGTTTGGGTCTGCACACGGACTGGAGTCCGCCTATTAAGTACTCCTCAATATCTACTTTAGCTAATTACCACAATTCTGGCTGATAACCAGATGTAAGGTGAAAATTAACTCCTAGTTTCTGCATGAAGATAACCTTAGATCCGGTTATCAGCCAGAATTGTGGTAATTAGATAAAGTAGATCGGGCAAACCAGGAGCTCAGCTGCTTCCTACGCATGTTCTGCAGTTCCTTCCTTAGGTAGAATTTGCACTATATTCCCTTGAACACTTCACCATCCAGCTCACCCAATTCCTGGTACTTGCCACCGTAGCTGTTCACTTCCATACCTGAACTTGTGCCAGTAAGTGCAATCAAAACTATCCTGACCAGCAGAGGTATCTACTGCTGGGAAGGTTTTGCTTGCTTCAGAACCAGTTTAAAGCATCTTATGAGCAGTCTGTATGCTGGAATTAAATAAACAGAGATGTGATCTGAGTGGCTGAGCTGGAGGTGGAGTTTTGAACAGTTGTATGTGCCAGCAATGGTTGTGTAAACAAGATCCAGCAAGTTCACCCCTCTTGTTGCATAACCGCATGCTGATGGAATTTAAGGAGCATCAATTTGAGATTTACGTGGTTGAAATCTCTGGTGATTATGAAAGTGCCTCCTGAGGATTTGTGCTTGGGGTTTATACTCTCTGATAATGAAAACAGTTGGTGAATTTCTGTGTTAAATAAAATGGTCTGCATCTAACATTCACAAACTCCACCACGGTTGAGCAATAATTAGAAACAAGAGTTCTTTCATCATTTCTTGTTGAAGAGAACACATAAGCCGCAAGCCTTGTTGCAAAGAGCTGCAATTCTTTAAACACAAATCAAGGTGAGCTCATCTACAGTAGCAGAATGGTGACATCTGGAACTCTGGCCACATCTCTGTATAAACAAAGACACAGCCATCTCCAACCTCACACTGTGTGGTCCACTGGAGTGGGATGTATTTCAATGTATTGTCCAGAGAGCAAACATTGGAAGTTGGCAGGCGAGTCAGTTTTTAGCCTAGCAGACACCAGCAATCTTGCCAAACTTCTACAGTAATTTCTCCTGCACCATTTCAGACCCCTCTGCCAGCCACTGGCATCAGGCAACACTAAGGACTGAAGGCCTGGTCCTTCCAGAAAGCAAGTTTCAGCAACAGACCATCATTCACGTTGACTGTTGCATGTTTTCTGTACTGTTAAATGAACAGCATCAGGGTTGTGTCTCTTTGCTTGAGTTGATTGACCTCATGGCAACTTCTGCTTCAAAATGTTGTTGGAGTTAAGGGAACAGCCTTGTTTGACTGATCGTTATCAGTTTGTAGATGTTAATGGTGAATGTTTCTCTTCCACAAGGTTCTATTTTAGGAGAGTTGCTTTTTTCATTGTATATGCTACCTTTTGGCACAACTATTTGTACACATAGTATTATCGTTTCCACTGATATGCTAATGACAGTGTTATGTGTTTCAGCAAAGCCAGATGAGAGATAGCTTAATAAGACTGAAGAATACAGTATGAAGGACAGTGGGTGCTTACTAACATCCTCCATACTGACAAGACAGAAATGCTTCTCTTAGGAACACACTTACCAGAAGTATGCTTCCTGATTACAAAGTAACACTGGATGGCCTTTCTGTTTTATCATATACAGCAGTGAAAGATGTTGGTGTGATTATTAATTTTTCATTTGAAGCGTATGTAGATAATATCACTAGGATAGCCTTTTTCATCTCAGGAAATATTGCTAAGATAAGAAATATAATGTCACTAAATGACATTATAAAAAGCGGCTGGTGCTATGGTGCAGTCAGAACAGTCTGGAGCTAAACACCCTCAAAACTGTGGAGTTGATAGTGGACTTTAGGAAAGACCCCTCAACACTACTCCCCCTCACAATATCCAACAGTCCGGTGTCACCTGTGGAGGCCTTCTAGTTTCTGGGCACTACCATTTCCCAAGACCTGAAATGGGAGTCCAACATAAACTCCATCATCAAAAAGGCCCAGCAGAGGATGTACTTTCTACGTCAATTAAGGAAGTATGGTCTGCCACAGGAGCTGTTGATGCTGTTCTACACTGCAATCTGTCTGCAGAATCTGTCCTGTGCACATCCATCACCATCTGGTTTGGTGCAGCAACAAAACAGGACAGAAACAGACTGCAACGCACGGTTAGAACAGCAGAAAGAAATAATTGGCGCCCCCCTGCCCACTCTCCAGTACGACACAAGAACCAGAAACCGGGCAGGGAAAATCACTACTGACCCTTCGCACCCTGGATATAACCTCTTTCAGCTCCTATCTTCTGGCAGGCACTACAGGACTTTGCTTACTAAAACTGCCAGACACAAGAACAGTTTCTTTCCCCAGGCAATCACCCTGAGCAACAACTCACCATAATTATATTCACTGCTTCTTATCATAAGTACTGCATTATCAGAACTGTCAGTCATCACATCATCTGTATATATTACACACACTACTGCTGCTATATTCATTCATTTTCTACCGCTTATCCGAACTACCTCGGGTCACGGGGAGCCTGTGCCTATCTCAGGCGTCATCGGGCATCAAGGCAGGATACACCCTGGACGGAGTGCCAACCCATCGCAGGGCACACACACTCTCATTCACTCACGCAATCACACACTACGGACAATTTTCCAGAGATGCCAATCAACCTACCATGCATGTCTTTGGACCGGGGGAGGAAACCGGCATACCCGGAGGAAACCCCCGAGGCACGGGGAGAACATGCAAACTCCACACACACAAGGCGGAGGCGGGAATCGAACCCCCAACCCTGGAGGTGTGAAGCGAACGTGCTAACCACTAAGCCACCATGCCCCTCACTGCTGCTATATATTGCACAAAAAACATATTGCACAATATTGTTATTTGCACTCCCACACTTTATGTACATTACTGATCATTCATAGTCCATATTCATATTTTATATATTTTATTCATTCTATATCCATATTTTATACTCATTCTGTCTAGATTGTATCTCATCGTCTGCATTGTTTTCTTGTATAGTATTGTGTTATTTATGTCTGTACCTTTGAGAGTCACAAACTGCTGGAACCAAATTCCTTGTGTGTGTCAACACACTTGGCCAATAAATCTGATTCTGATTCTGATTCTGATGGCATACTGTAGAAGTACTTTATACTTTTGTTACCTCTAGATAGGATTATTGTAATGACTTACAATATGAAGGTTCCAGGTTGTGTAAAAGCAAGCTCCCATCAGAATGCAGCAGCAACAGTCCTAACTAGAACCAGAGGATAACACATCGCTTCAATCTTATCCACACTGCATTGACTTCCAGTATCATTTTGCATTTATTATAAAATACTACTTCTACTGCTCTACAAAGTACTGAATGGTCCACACCATCTAATATAAATAAATATATGTATATATATATATATATATATATATATATATATATATCCCCTCCTTATTATTATATTATTATTATTATATTATTGTGGTGGAGGGGTTTGCGTGCCTGAATGATCCTAGGAGCTATGTTGTCTGGGGCGTTTTGGGTCACCCAAGGCAAACAGGTCCTGGGTGATGGGCCAGACAAAGAGCAGTTCAAAACCCCTTTATGAAGAAAAATAAAGCAAGGTCCGTGACGTCGCCCGGTATGGCGCAACCGGGGCCCCACCCTGGAGCCAGGCCCAGGGTTGGGGCTCGTATGTGAGCGCCTGGTGACCGGGTCTTACCCCATGGGGCCCGGCCGGGCTCAGCCTGAAGGAGCGACGTGGGGCCGATCTCCTGTGGGCCCACCACCTGCAGGAGTAACCATAAAGGGCTGGTGCAATGTGGATTGGGTGGCAGTCGAAGGCGGGAGCCTCGGCGACCCAATCCCTGGACACGGAATCTGGCTTCTGGGGACATGGAATGTCACCTCGCTGGGGGGGAAGGAGCCTGAGCTGGTGCAGGAGGTTGAGAGATACCGACTAGATATAGTTGGGCTCGCCTCCACGCACGGCTTGGGCTCTGGAACCCAACTCCTCGAAAGAGGTTGGGCTCTTTACTACTCTGGAGTTGCCCGTGGTGAGAGGCGGCGGGCTGGTGTGGGCTTGCTCATAGCCCCCCAGCTCAGCAGCCATGTGTTGGAGTTCACCCCGGTGAACGAGTGTGTCGTTTCCCAGCGCCTTCGGGTCGGGGAGAGGTCTCTCACTGTTATTTGTGCTTACGGGCCAAATGGCAGTGTAGAGTACCCGACCTTCTTGGAGTCTCTGGGAGGGCTGATGGAAAGTGCTCCGACCGGGGACTCCGTCGTTCTACTGGGGGACTTCAACGCTCACGTGGGCAGCAACAGTGACACCTGGAGGGTGTGATTGGGAGGAACGGCCCCCTTAACCTGAACCCGAGTGGTGTTCTGTTATTGGACTTCTGTGCTAGTCACAGTTTGTCCATAACGAACACCATGTTCAAGCATAAGGGTGTCCATCAGTACACATGGCATCAGGACACCCTAGGTCGGAGGTCGATGATCGACTTTGTGGTTGTTTCATCTGACCTCCGGCCGTATGTCTTGGACCCTCGGGTAAAGATGGGGCGGAGCTGTCAACTGACCACCACCAGGTGGTGAAGTTGGATCCGGTGGCCGGGGAGGAAGTTGGACAGACTTGGCAGACCCAAACGTACTGTGAGGGTCCGCTGGGAACGTTTGGCAGAGTCTCCGGTCAGAGAGATCTTCAACTCCCACGGAAGAGCTTCAACCAGATCCCGAGGGAGGTTGGAGACATTGAGTCTGAGTGGACCATGTTCGACGCGGCCACGCGGAGCTTTGGCGGTAAGGTCTCCGGTGCCTGTCGTGGCGGCAATCCCCGAACCCGGGGGTGGACACTGGAAGTAAGGGATGCCGTCAAGCTGAAGAAGGAGTCCTATCGAACCTGGTTGGCTCAGGGGACTCCGGAGGCAGCTGATAGGTACCGGAGGGCCAAGCGAGCTTCAGCCCGGGTGGTTGCGGAGGCAAAAACTCGGGTCTGGGAGGAGTTCGGTGAGGCCATGGAGAAGGACTATCGGTTGGCCTCGAAGAAATTCTGGCAAACCGTCTGGCGCCTCAGGAAGGGGAAGCAGTGCCCTGCTCACACTGTTTACAGTGGGAGTGGGAATCTGCTGACTTCGACTGGGGACATTCTGGGGACGGTGGAAGGAGTACTTCGAGGATCTCCTCAACCCCACCGACATGTCTTCCACTGAGGAAGCAGAGGCAGAGGGCTCAGTTGAGGACTCATCGATCCCCCAAGCTGAGGTCACTGAGGAGGTTGAGAAGCTCCTCAGTGGCAAGGCACAGGGGGTGGATGAGATCTGCCCTGAGTACCTCAAGTCTCTGGATGTTGTGGGGCTGTCTTGGTTGACACGCCTCTGCAACATCCCGTGGCGGCTGGGGACAGTGCCTCTGGACTGGCAGACTGGGGTGGTGGTCCCTCTGTTTAAGAAGGGGGACCGGAGGATGTGTTCCAACTACAGGGGGATCACACTCCTCAGCCTCCCCGGAAAAGTCTATGCCAGGGTACTGGAGAGGAGAATTCGGCCGATAGTCGAACCTCGGATTCAGGAGGAACAATGCGGGTTTCGTCCTGGTCATGGAACACTGGACCATCTCCATACCCTCACCAGGTTGCTGGAAGGTTCATGGGAGTTTGCCCAACCAGTCCACATGTGCTTTGTGGATCTGGAGAAGGCATTCGACTGTGTCCCTCGTGGTGATCTGTGGGTGGTGCTATGGGGAGTATGGGGTCCGGGGCCCTCTGCTAAGGGCTGTACGGTCCCTATATGACCGGAGCAGGAGTTTGGTTCGCATTGCCGGCAGTAAGTCAGACTTGTTCCCGGTGCATGTTGGACTCCGGCAGGGCTGCCCTTTGTCACCGGTGCTGTTCATTATTTATATGTACAGGGTTTCTAGGCACAGTCGGGGGCCGGAGGGAGTCTGGTTTGGGGACCACGGGATTTCGTCTCTGCTTTTTGCAGATGATGTTGTCCTGTTGGCTTCTTCAAATCAGGACCTTCAGCGTGCACTGGGATGGTTTGCGGCCGAGTGTGAAGCGGCGGGGATGAGAATCAGCACCTCCAAGTCCGAGGCCATGGTTCTCAGTCGGAAAAGGGTGGCTTGTCCCCTTCAGGTTGGTGGAAAGCTCCTGCCTCAAGTGGAGGAGTTTAAGTATCTTGGGGTCTTGTTCCCTAGTGAGGGAAAGATGGAGCGGGAGATCGACAGGCGGATCGGTTTATCTTCTGCAGTGATGCGGTCGATATACTGTATACTGTTGTGGTGAAGAAAGCCATTTACCAGTGGCTCTATTTACCAGTCGATCTACGTTCCTACCCTCACCTATGGTCATGAGCTTTGGGTCATGACCGAAAGGACAAGATCCCGGATACAGGCGGCCGAAATGAGTTTCCTCCGCAGGGTGGCTGGGCGCTCCCTTAGAGATAGGGTGAGGAGCTCTGTCACTCGGGAGGAGCTCAGAGTAGAGCCGCTGCTCCTCCACAACGAGAGGAGTCAGCTGAGGTGGCTCGGGCATCTGTTCCGGATGCCTCCTGGACACCTCCCTAGGGAGGTGTTCCGGGCATGTCCAACCGGGAGGAGGCCCCGGGGAAGACCTAGGACACACTGGAGGGACTATGTCTCTCGGCTGGCCTGGGAACGCCTCTGTATTCCCCCGGAGGAGCTGGAGGAAGTGTCTGGGGAGAGGGAAGTCTGGGGGTCCCTGCTCAAACTGCTGCCCCCGCGACTCGGCCCCGGATAAGCGGTAGAAGATGGATGGATGGATGGATGGATATATATATATTATATACAGTATATATATTATATATATACACTATATATATAATATTTTTATATATATATATAATGGCATGAAAGCTGTGGCCCTGGCCACTCTCAGTTGTTCACTCATTTTTGTTGACATTGGATTAATTGGTTGCTTTATGTCCCATGTACATAAAATTCGCACATAAAATAATTGTATAATATTTTTAATGAGAGATAGCTTTTGTGCGATGTGGTTTACTGTACTTTTAGGTAGTTTGAGTAAATAAGGGTAATAAGAGTTTAAGAGAATAATAAGAGTAAGAGTTTAGTGAAAATGCATGCTAGACCATTAAGCACAGACATGTAAGATGCTGTAATTAGAGCAACCAGTGAGAGCTTTGAGTACAAAAGAACATATTCCTCCTTTGTGCAGGACTTAAAAACAGTTAAAGGGCAGCTTTGATTACAAAAGCAAATCTATGCTTTGAACTATTTTACAGTCTTTCTTGAGAATACATACAGTTTGAAGGACTTGGCAACTTGGCTGTTATTTTCTGTTTCTTTCTGCCACCTTTCTGCATCTTAAACTGACTGCTTCTCTGTGATTATTAACAAAAATAGATAAAAGAAAAACAAAAACTTTGTCATTTTCAGTGTTTAAGAATTGTTTTATGCCACTCTAAAAAAAGATCATGCATTTGCATAAATAAGCTGTTTTATTGCAATATGCACACTGGATACAAACTGATTTTGTCATACCTTTACATATTTCTACCAAACAAAGCATACTTATTTGCACTCAACCACACAGACTGTATACTCAGCTTTTTTTTTTTTGCATCTATATTTTGTATTGTGTTATCTGTTTGCACTGTCTCTTGTCTTGCACTGTGTTTTGTCTTTGCTAAAGGCTGTACACATGCACATTTTCTGGATAGATTAATTAACTTTTTATCCCTTAGTCTTATGTAGCGCTGTCTTTATGTAGCACCATGGTCCTGAAGGAATGTTGTTTCATTTCACTACTTTACTGCATCAGCTATATATGGTCAAAATGACATATATACTTGACTAGCCAACACTTTAAAGCATATTAACCAATAACTTTGTTTACATTGCAGAGAGTATGTTTTACATAGATTTACTTAGATATAGATGGCATGTAAATAAAAAACAACAGATTATGGCCACATACAAACCACAAGAAAAGGGCAGGTGAGGCTAGTGTGAGATTTTAATAATGCATTCCACTTAGAGGCAGCTACAATACCAAGTGTATACATGAATTTCTTCTGTCATTACCCCTCTCAAGTAGACAGCAGCACTTAAAAGGTTATAATATGGCTAAATAGTTTTATAAAGGGTGAAATACAAAATATGAAACATGTAAAATGTGCAACAAACTACATATTTCTTTTCCCAATGGAAGTCAGCACTTATTTATATTTTTGATTCCGAATTGTCTTGTAAAAAACACAACAGAAATAATACTATGGAATAGGATATAAAAATGTAAAATACTTATTTACTTCTAGGGATGATAACATCTCTGAGAATGGTCATGATTAAAGTGTTGATTTAAGTGTTTAGATAGAATATGGAGTAGCATAAAAGGTGAAAGTCAATGTCAGACAATTTAAAATGTGCATCCGAGCTGGGATTCCTGCAGGACCGAAAAATAAGTTCATGAAAGAGATTACAGTCATGCATGTAGGAAAGTGGCTGGTAAGTATGACATATAGAATGTGAATACAGTGCATCCAGAAAGCATTCACAGAGCTTAATTTTCCACATTTTGTTTTGTTATGTTACAGCCTTATTCGAAAATGGATTAAATTCATTATTTTCCTCAAAATTCTACAAACAATACCCCATAATGACAATGTGAAAGACATTTGTTTGAAATATTTGCAAATTGAATTTAAAATAAATAAATAAATAAATGAAAAAATCCACATGTACATAAAGTGACGTGACGTGACCCGGAGCAGTGGGCAGCCATTTATGCTGCGTTGGGGGTTTTGGTGCCTGCGTTGGGGGTTTTGGTGCCTTGCTCAAGGGCATCTCAGTCGTGGTATTGCCGGCCCGAGACTCGAACCCACAACCTTAGGGTTAGGAGTCAAACTCTCTAACCTTTAGGCCATGACTTCCCCACGACTAAGTATTCACAGCCTTTGCCATGACATTCAAAATTGAGCTCATGTGCGTCCTGTTTCCACAGATCATCCTTGAGATGTTTCTACAACTTAACTGAAGTCCACCTGTGCTAAATACAATTGACATTGTTTGGACATGATTTGGAAACACACACTTGTCTATATAAGGTCCTACAGTTAACAGTGCATGTCAGAGCACAAACTGTATGGTAGAGTGGCTTGATGGAACCCACTCCTAGCCTGCACATGGTGGCCTACCTGGAGTTTGCCAAAAGACACCTGAAGGACTCTCAGACAATGATAAACAAAATTCTCTGGTGTGATGAAACAAAGATTGAACTCTTTGGCCTGAATAGGAAGCATCATGCCTGGAAGAAAGCAGGCACCACTCATCACCTGGCATGCTGTGGGGATGTTTTTTCAGTTCCACTAGTCAAGTCAGCCTCAAGTCTTTTTGAATATGATGCTACAAGCTTGACACACCTAATTTTGGGAAGTTTCTCCCATTCTTCTTTGCAGGATGGGAGAAACTTCCTAAAATTAGGTGTGTCAAGCTTGTAGCATCATACTCAAAAAGACTTGAGGCTGTAATTGCTGCCAAAGGTACTTCAGCAAAGTATTGAGCAGTGAATACTTGTATACAGGATTTAAAAAAAAATTAATTTGCAAAGATTTCTAACAAACCTCTTTCATGTTGTCATTATGGGAGAATTTTGAGGAAAATAATAAATTTAATCCATTTTGGAATCAGGCTGTAACATAACAAAATGTGGAAAAAGTGAAGTGCTGTGAATATTTCCTGATGCACTGGATTGGGTGTGGCACAGTGCTTGTAAAGTTTACTACCCTCATTCATTTATAAAATTAAAAAAAAAATTAAAATACTACTACTACAACTAAAATATATATAATAATAATAAACAGTTCTGTGCATACCTCTATGACAAATGGCAAATAGCATTCTAGTGGTGAGAAAACAAAATACCAATACAAATTTTATATAATGGTAGAGAGAGAAGTATAAAGAGGAAGTTGAAACTGAAATAAGGGTATGCAATGATTGTTTTGTATAAATAAAGATAATTTTATAAACTTTTTATAAACTACAATTTTGTGTTATAAAAGAGAGAGACAGTCAGACATGCTAAAGAGATGTTAGAGAGATCTACCAGTTGAACATACCCAAACAATTATGTAATAATTACAACTAGTATTATGGGATGCACCAGATGAAAAATGACAATCAGGAGAATGACAAAAATAGATTGGAAGGAATTTTAAAATAATGTGTTACTGATTTTTTAACATGCTGAGAAAATAAAAGGAATACACAAGTTGCACACAAAAGGCAGTGTAATAGTATCAATCCTGTGAAGCTATTTGTCTGTAGTCTTCAATTATTGTGTTTGTACATGTTGTGAGGATCCTGCCATGCTGAAAAGCACACAGAAATCTTCACTATCAATACATTTTGCCTCCAATGTGCACCCACTCCTAGGTCTTTGGCACTTGGCTGACATGCACAGATGTACAGGTGATCATCGGCCTGTAGTGTTTGTGTTATGCCGTGAGCGTGATCTTTCCAAACCAGTGTGACGGTTGTCTGCAAGCAAAAGGAGAAAAAGGAGAGAGATATAGAACATTTAAATCTATTTAGACGCAAGAATTTGAAAATTACATATGGCTACTAAATATGTATAAAAGTGCTGATACAAGATATACTCTGACAGAACATGCACAGAACATAAAAGAATGTCTAAATGAAAAGTAATGAATCTCCAAATTTAGGTTAGTAATTAATCAAATTTAATCTCACACAGACTCCACCAGTTTGTGTAAAACCTAATAATCCAAGTTTTTGTTAGAATATCTGACCTTTTGTTCAAAGGCATTGATATGATCAGTTTCACAATATCACCTCAATATAATTTGGCAGCTCATTTCAGAATGGTCAAAATAATGTAAGCCAAAACAATAAAAACAAAACAATTCAATAGCCAGGCATTTTAAATTTAATTTAAATTTTATTTAAAACAGTGCACAAGAGTAGTGCATCAGGCAGCCTCCATGCCAGGTTTTTAAATTTGTATAATGGTATGATTTGTGTTTTTATACTCCAGCCACTGTTTATCCGAGAGCTTGAAGTGGAGAGGGTGAGCAGCATTAAATATCTGGGAGTCCACATCAGCGAGGACCTCACCTGGACAATGAACACCACCCAGCTGGTTAAGAAAGCGTAACAGCGGCTGTACTTCCTGAGGAGGCTGAGGAAGTTTGGCATGTCAGCCAAGATTCTCCACAACTTCTATAGCTGTGTTGTTGAGAGCGCCTTGACCAGCTGCATCACTGCGTGGTATGGCAGCACTACTGCGAACGGCCGCAAGCGTCTGCAGAGAGTGGTGAGGACTGCTGAGAAGATCATCAGGACTCCACTGCCCTCTCTGCAGACCACTTACCATCACAGAGTCCAAAGAAGAGCTGCATCCATCGTTAAAGACCCCATCCACTCCCAACACGGACTGCTCACACTCCTACCCTCAGGACGGAGGTACAGGAGTGTAAAGTGTAGGACAACCAGACTAAAGAACTCTTTCTTCCCCTCAGCTATTAGACTCTTTAAACAGCCACCCACTTCAGTGAACAGTCAGTCCAACTTTTTACCTCATTTGAACATAGTAATTTATATTGCTGCTATTACCACCACCATTATATACTGCTAGTATTATTCATGTAGCCCCATCTTAATTTTGCACATCTGTTATTGTTATTGCTGCCACTGTTATATTATTTGCACTTCCTTGCAAAATTATATTAATATTTGCACTCCATTTCAATTTTGCACATCTATTAATGTTATTGCTGCTTTAAATACCTGGGTTATTCCTGCCATTGTTATAGTATATTTGCACTCACTTGCAAATATTATATTGCATTATATAGTGTACAGTTTGTGTATGTATGTACAGTCCTGGCATTCTTTGTGGATGGCAAAGTAAGAATTTCATTGCTCATGGAAACCTGCTTTCCTCACTGGGTATCTGACAATAAACGCTTTGAATCTTTGCTGGGTTTGTTAAATGTTCCACAGAACCTCTAAACAACAAAAACATGGATCAACAGTGGTCCTGTGACTGTCTCTTTTCATTGATGGACTGGGTTAGAAGTTACCAATAGCTTGGGTAGGAGCAGATTTTAATTGTAATTGTAGTAGTGCTTTGTATAATTATCATGTAAATAAGTATACAATAAAATTTTCCACGTTCACCCATACAGAGCTTTGTGTTCTTTATTCTCTGCATCTGTTTTCATAACATGAGGCCCATGTCAGGGAATAGTGGTGTAGAACCCAAATGCAGAACACAGACGGGAGCTTAATTGCATAAGCCTTAATGAGCACAACAGGTAACAAAGTGTCACTGAGGGCAAAATGAAAGCAGTGTGCAGACAGCCCATTAATACCTTAAAACACTTTGAACTGTAATATTATAAAAACAGTAGTTAAAAACCTCAGTTAGGCATATTTATTCTTAGGTTCTCCAACCAATTGAGTGGTTGATTATAATAGAGTATTCATGACAGCCAAGAGGGATTAACAAGCCAGTGTGCATCCAATTGTAAAATTACATTTTATCTACTATGATGTACTACTACTTTACTATGACAGCATAAAAAAGGAAGGACCAGATTTTAAATGCTGTAATTTATTGTGTTTGTATATCTAAAATCTCAAATTAAATATGAAAACTTATTATTTTTGATATTGCATTATTATAAAATGCATTATTAAATAGTGGCAGTTTGGTGGAACTGGTGTTTGCCCTACTATGCAATCTGTAACACAGAGGCTTAACTACTGATCCACGACTGCCCTGATGCCACTGTATCCTGAGTATAGAACTGAGGATGAGAGTTATGCTAAATCTATCATGATATGTGTTGAATGACGAGTGGCAAGGCAAAAATCCTTTTTAACAACAGTATATTTATTAAGAGACATGCAGGAGTTTAGCATAGAACATACAAACTTTAACACCATAGCACCAACCTGCGCATGCGTATAAGCAAGCTTTAGGATCTTAGTCTGTTGAGATTTAAAGCTACAGAACACTGCTATGTTCTACAATATGGGATAATAATGTCATTGTTATGATACTCTGTGTTCAGTATTGACACTGTAGCAGGTAGGTGTGTTCAATTAGAATAGAATAAAATAGGATAAAATAGAACAGAACAGAATAGAATAAATTTATAATCCACAGTGGGAAACTAACTTGTCATAGAAGCTCAGTACATTTAAAATACAGTAGGGGTACAAAAAACAAAATGGATAACAGATAATAAATAAAAAGTGCAGAATGCAGTGGAATTAACCTGCCACTTACGGATAGTTTGGTTTTAAGTTGCTAATCTGCTAGTGGTTTTCCATGTTTGGGCTTGCTTGGCATGATGTTAAAATGTAATTCTCTACAGTGTATATTTGTTACTTGAAAAATGGGTGTAATCAAACAAAAGGTGCCATGTTCCAGTTTTACACACGACAATGTAAAAACCAAAAAATTAAAATTTAAAAACTAGATTTGTAAAGTTAGTCGAGACAAACTTTGATGTTGGCTTTGACGGTACAAGTATTCACAAAGGCTGGTGCTTTTTGGAGGCGAGTGGATATAAAGGGTCAGTGTTACTTTTGCAGGCAAGTGGACAGAAAGATTGTGAAAGCTACTGGACCGCTAGGGTGCCAATACTGTTGGAGGCGAGCGGACATGAGCATGTGACGTGATCCGAATACCCGTGAGGCAGTTCTCCTCATTGTCCTGAGTGTTTTGATGTGTCACATGTCCATGTTGTGCAAAATGTATAATTTTGCTTATTTTGGGGGCGGGGCTACACCTGACGTCACGTGACGTCACCAAAACACACGTGAGGCAATTCCCCTCATTGGGCTGAGTGTTTTGATATATGACACATCCATGTTGTGCAAAATTTATGATTTCACTAATTTTGGGGGCGGGGCTACACGTGACGTCACGTGAATACCCGGTGGGGTGCCAATACTTTTGGACAAAAGTGACTACTAAGTGTTTTGACATTTCATGTCAAAACTGCAGTCATTATGGAATTCTACTTATTATTATACTGCATAGATATTACGCTGCTGTATTTTGGGGACGGGGCTACACGTGAATGCCCGGTGGGGTGCCAATTTGACACCTCATTCATGGGTCTACGACAAAAGCTGCGGGACAAGTTACGTGCCGAAAAAGTGTCCGGAAGAAGAAGAAGAAGAAGAAGAAGAAGAAGAAGAAGAAGAAGAATAACTAGAACGGTACATTTCCTGAAGAAAATGTGAATGGTGCTTGCACGTGGCAAGTTCCCTTCATCGTGCTGAGTGTTTTGATATATGACATGTCCATGTTGTGCTAACTTTTTGATTTCGCTTATTTTGGGGGCGGGGCTACACGTGACGTCACGTGACGTGACCAAAACACGCGTGAGGCAGTTCCCCTCATCGGGCTGAGTGTTTTGATATATGACATGTCCATGTTGTGCTAAATTTTTGATTTCGCTTATTTTGGGGGCGGGGCTACACGTGACGTGACTAAAACATGCGTGAGGCAGTTCCCCTCATCGGGCTGAGTGTTTTGATATATGACACATCCATGTTGTGCAAAATTTATGATTTCGCTTATTTTGGGGGCGGGGCTACACGTGACGTCACGTGAATACCCGGTGGGGTGCCAATACTTTTGGACAAAAGTGGCTACTAAGTGTTTTGACATTTCATGTAAAAACTGCAGTCATTATGGAATTCTACTTAATATTATACTGCATAGAACAGTTTGTTGGGGGCGGGGCTACACATGACGTCACGTGAATACCCGGTGGGGTGCCAATACTTTTGGACAAAAGTGTATTGACTGGGGGCCAATACTTGTGGAATCATTGGATTGATAGTGTGGAGTTGATAGTTACATGTATTGAGAGAACAAAAGAATTTTAAGAATTCCCCATTCAAGTCTATGGGAAAAAAAAAAACCCTTTGAGCTTCCGTAACGGGAATTCCGGAATTCCGATCGCCTATAAAAGTCAAAGCACACCTCTCCTCAACGAGCCGGTCGATTTGACACCTCATTCATGGGTCTAGGACAAAAGCTGCGGGACAAGTTACGCGCCGAAAAAGTGTCCGGCAAGAAGAATAATAACTAGAACTGTACATTTCCTGAAGAAAATGTGAATGGTGCTTGCACGTTCCAAGTTCCCCTCATCGTGCCGAGTGTTTTGATATATGACAAGTCCATGTTGTGCAAAATTTATGATTTCGCTTATTTTGAGGCCGGGGCTACATGTGACGTCACGTGACGTGACCAAAAGACGTGTGAGGCAGTTCCCTCATCGGGCTGAGTGTTTTGATATATGACATGTCCATGTTGTGCTAACTTTTTGATTTCGCTTACTTTGGGGGCGGGGCTACACGTGACGTCACGTGAATACCCGGTGGGGTGCCAATACTTTTGGACAAAAGTGACTACTAAGTGTTTTGACATTTCATGTCAAAACTGCAGTCATTATGGAATTCTACTTATTATTATACTGCATAAAACAGTATTTTGGGGGCGGGGCTACACGTGAATACCCGGTGGGGTGCCAATACTTTTGGACAAAAGTGTATTGACTGAGGGCCAATACTTGTGGAAACATTGGATTGATAGTGTGGAGTTGATAGTTACATGTATTGAGAGTGTGCTTTACATCTACAGAGAGAACAAAAGAATTTTAAGAATTCCCCATTCAAGTCTATGGGAAAAAAAACCATTTGAGCTTCCGTACCGGGAATTCCGGAATTCCGATCGCTTATAAAAGTCATAGCACCCCTGTCCTCAACGAGCCGGTCGATTTGACACCTCATTCATGGGTCTAGGACAAAAGCTGCGGGACAAGTTACGCGCCGAAAAAGTGTCCGGAAGAATAATAATAATAAGTATGCAGAATAACAATAATGATGCTTTTCAAGCACCATTAATAATAAGTATGCAGAATAACAAATGATGCTTTTCAAGCACCATTAATAATAATAATAAGTATGCAGAATAACAATAATGATGCTTTGCAAGCACCATTAAAATAATAAGTATGCAATAAGTATGCAAGAGATAATAATAATAAGTATGCAATAAGTATGCAAGAGAACAATAATGTGCTTTGCAAGCACATTAATAAGTATGCAAGAGAACAAGAATGTTGCTTTAGCAAGCACCATTAATTAGAACGGATTTCAGAATGTTGGCTTCTACAAAGCCAACATAATAAGCTTAAGTAGGAAATCAGAATGTTGGCTTCTACAAAGCCAACATAATAAGCTTATAACGGATTTCAGAATGTTGGCTTCTACAAAGCCAACATAATAATAATAAGCTTATAACGGAAATCAGAATGTTGGTGTCACAACCGGGATGGAAGGAGACAGACCCGTACGCAGGATAGCTTCAAAAGAGGGGGGTTTAATAAACAAATAAGACATAGACAGAAATGACAATAACTGAAACAATACGAATGACAACATTTAACAAGGACTAGACATGACGAGGGGAAACGTAACTAATGATCCGCGCTGCACTCAGCAACGCGGCTAACTTAAATACAATACAGACAATGATGACAATAAGGAGCAGGTGTGGTGACAGGGAGGAGCAGACAAAGGCGGGGCAGACACGTGACGAAGAACAACAAAAGCACATGGCCAAAAGTCCGGGCTGAATCATGACAGAACCCCCCCCCCAAAGGCGCGGCTCCCGAAGCGCCAAACCCTGGCAGAGTCCAGGAGGGGGGGCGAGGCACATGGCGAAGGCAGATGGGGGGAGCAAGGAACACGGCGAAGGCAGATGGGGGAACGAGGAACACGGCGAAGGCAGATGGGGGAACGAGGAACACGGCGAAGGCAGATGGGAGGAGTAAGGCACACGGCGAGGCCGGTGGGGGGAGCAAGGCACACGGCGAGGCCGGTGGGGGGAGTAAGGCACCCGGCGAGGCAAGCGGGGGGAGCAAGGCTCACGGCGGCACAGCAGCGAGGGCCGAGCGACGTCCTCAGCCGAGCAGAGGGGCCGAACGACGTCCACAGCCGAGCAGAAGGGCCGAGCGACGTCCTCAGCCGAGCAGAAGGGCCACGCGACTTCCATGGCCGAGCTGAAGGGCCGAGCGATATCCTCAGCCGAGCTGAAGGGCCGAATGACGTCACAGCCGAGCTGAAGGGCCGAGCGATATCCACCGCCGAGCTGAAGGGCCGAACGCAACCCCGACACACCGCAGCCAGACACTCGTCCTGATGACCAAGGGTGGGAGGGTGGGAAGGTCCATCGCCCTGGGCCTGCAGCACCCCCCGCGGAAGAAGTGAAGCGACGCCCTCCTCGGACGGAACCGGAACTGGAGCGACGTCCTTCACTGAAAAAAAAGGCGGGGCGATGCCGCAGGGCACCAAAAAACAAAAAAGGAGCAAAAACAATTTGGTGACATCCTCCGCGAAGGAAGTGAGGCGACGACCGCTTCGGACAGAACCGAAAGTGGAGCGGCGTCCCTCACCGGAAAAAGGGCGGAGCGATGTCACCGAAAAAAGAAAAAAGGACTGGCGGAACAGTCCAGGGGAAGAGGAGGATAAAAAGCCGGTCCGAGCTGGAAGCTATCCTGCTGGGTCTGCTGGGTTTTAAGGCGGATCATTCTGTCACATCCGGGATGGAAGGAGACAGACCCGTACGCAGGATAGCTTCAAAAGAGGGGGGTTTAATAAACAAATAAGACATAGACAGAAATGACAATAACTGAAACAATACGAATGACAACATTTAACAAGGACTAGACATGACGAGGGGAAACGTAACTAATGATCCGCGCTGCACTCAGCAACGCGGCTAACTTAAATACAATACAGACAATGATGACAATAAGGAGCAGGTGTGGTGACAGGGAGGAGCAGACAAAGGCGGGGCAGACACGTGACGAAGAACAACAAAAGCACATGGCCAAAAGTCCGGGCTGAATCATGACAGTTGGCTTCTACAAAGCCAACATAATAAGCTTATAACGGATTTCAGAATGTTGGCTTCTACAAAGCCAACATAATAAGCTTATAACGGATTACAGAATGTTGGCTTCTACAAAGCCAACATAATAAGCTTATAAAGGAAAACAGAATGTTGGCTTCTACAAAGCCAACATAATAAGTACATTTTCAAACTTTCATGATATCTATATTTAGGACCACTAATGTAGCATTTGTGGGAAAATGTTTCACCTGCCATCAGAACAGCTCTCTAAAAAAACTAAACAGGCCTTAATCTCACACAATAGAAAAACAAGTGGTCAACTGTCTCTTCAACCCCACAAAATATGCACCAACTCCCCACTGCTGGATTCAGCTGTGCCTCCTCTCTGTTTGTAGCTATTGTAGCATGGAGAAGTCTCCACTGTAAGTCTGCTGCATGTTTCTCAATAGGAGTCTTGTTCAGAGACCTCCAGCATCCTCTAAAGTCAGGACCAAACAATCCTGACCACATTCAAGTCTTTATTATTCTTAGCACAGCCCAGTGAGATACTTTCACATAGTTCACATGTTCGCATGTAATATCTTTAAACTTCCCCAACTCTGGGATCCTGAAGGATGCTAACTTTTTGGTCATCTTCCTTTACTGCAGCCGAGAGACTGATGACTGGAAATCTGTAGCCTCTTTGCAGTTCCGTAAAGGCTGAACCTCCAATGCCTCCCTGCAAGCTCTAGGCATTACTGGTTCCACTCCTTCCAACACCTGGCCAAAGACCTGTAGCAATCAAATCCCAGTGATGGGCTGAAGTGATGCAGCTGTTCTTCATTTATTCCCATCCCGCAGATATGCCAATACTGTTACATCCAACTTTTGCCAGCCAAAATCCAGTCCTTTGGTTGGAAACATTCTCTGTGCACAGACAAAGTCATTTGCCACACACATGGAATGATAAAATGGAGTCAGGTTGCTTAGATACAGTAAATTTAGCTTTATAAAAAAATAGCTGTTTGTCATAACCACGACCTTCTAGCCCTAACTCAAATAACAATCTCTGTGCCACCTGTAGTCAGAAAGTATTTATTTGACGACTTATGTCCTCCAGGCTTTGTCCTCCTTCATGAACAGGTAAGTATAGCACGATGAATCCAGTGCTAGCCAAACAAAAAAAAAATCCACCAATCTTATTTGGATTACCTCTATAATATCCTCTGGTGGAACTTGTGCATCCGGGTTATTTGAGGCAACCGGGCAACCGGGTTATTTGAGACCAAGACTACCACCCTTGTAGGATAGATCTGGTAATAGTCAATTCCACATGGAATAACTTGGCTGTCAACTTTTATAGCACGCCCTCCGAATTTGGTTGCCTACATATTTCTGTACTCCAAAACACTTTAATGGGTTAGGGTTAGAACTTTAATGCCTTCTCTTCTCCATTGCAGTCTCCATGAAAGTTTAGGTGGTCCTCCATGATCCTAGTTACCAACAACAAATACCCACTTTTTCGTGTTCTGAATAAAAACATTTAGGTTATTATACAGGGAGAAATCGATCAACCCTTCGAAAATTTCGACTAACAAGACTGCAAGAGAGGAAGTCAGTAGGCTTCTCTAGACATTTTCTCTGCAATCAAATGTCAGAAAAAGAAGACAGAGTAAACCACCTTCCCCAGCAGCATTTGCCTAGAAGGCTCTGTCAGGGGCAGTGCTGAAGTCATAAAAGATAGAATAATATGCAAAACAGTGTGCAACATAATAAACAGAGACTGGAGTCATGTATTAATCAGACATATTAACCTTTAAGGATGGGTTATAAATAAATATATGCTTTAAAACATTTTTCAGCAGCTGCCTGATTCTTTTCAGAGATGCCTGTTAGTGTTGATACAAGTAGAGATTGGGCCCATACCATTCCGTGGGGTTCTTTTCCTGCGGTCACGGAAGGCTGCACCAGACTGCAGAGCCTCCATCAAGCTGTCCATTACACCTGTCTCATCTCCGTCTATGGAAGAAAGAGGACACAAAGGGAGAGATAGTTAAAATTTAAACGTGTAAAACACCAGTATAGGCCAGCAAACACACATGCATAGGTGCATACACACAAACACGTGGTCTCTCTCTGTTTCTCTCTCATCTGTTTGGATCTTCTTCGATTGGCACAATGCAGCAATGCAGTTAATTAATGCTATGCCACAGACAAAAATCAGAAAGGAAATGCACGCACACACATACATACACACACAGTACATTACTAAATCTTGTCTATCCCCCTGACTACACAATAAAATTATGTCCTAGATACTGCAAGTTCAGTTTAAAACCAAGGGAAAGCCAAACAAAAATATGTAAGAAAAAATCCCAATAAGTGTTTTAGAATAACACACACTGGAATGACAAGTTTCAGAGCCAAAAAAAGGCAATGCAGTTTTATAAAACTATGACTGGGTAACAAACAGAGAAACGTTAAAGGTGAAAGAGTTTGTTGATGGCCAATGACAGATATTATTTCTGCTCAGGGGAGCCAAGTGCTCTTTTTCAAGACTTGGTGTGGACGGAGTTAATAATAAGGCTTGATGTGCAGTGGTATGTGACTAAAAACAGGTATCTCCATGAAGAGCTGTTCAGCTGCAGGGAAGAAGGGCGAAAGTGGAGAAAAACTAAATTAGAGGTTTTTAGAATTGCATATAAGGAAAGTATGTCCAGCTATAGACAGGCTCTAAAAGCAGCCAGGGCTGAGCACCTGAGCAAACTCATAGAAAATAACCAGAACAATCCCAGGTTTTTATTTAGCACAGTAGCTAGACTAACAAAAAAACAAAAATCTGAACACACAATTCCATCACAGTTCAGTAGTGACGATTTTATGAGATTCTTCACTGATAAAATCGAAAGTATCAGGAATAAAATAGGCGACGCTCAACACATAAGAGCAACTAGCATCCCGGCCTCACCTAAGGTTCTAAACACACAACTACATTGCTTTACAAGTACAGGTCAGGAAGAGTTAGTTAAACTTATTACTACAGCTAAATCAACAACTTGTTCACTAGACCCCATTCCAACTAAACTACTGAAAGAAGTGTTACATAAAGCCGGTGAGCCTCTTCTTAATATTATTAACTCCTCGTTATCTTTAGGTCACGTCCCTAAATCCTTCAAGTTGGCAGTTATTAGGCCACTCATTAAGAAACCTAATTTAGATCCTAATGGACTTTCAAATTACAGACCGATTTCACACCTTCCGTTTATGTCTAAAATACTAGAAAAGGTTGTGTCTGTTCAACTGAGCTCCTTCTTACAGGAGAACAATATCCTCGAGGAGTTTCAGTCAGGTTTCAGGCCCCATCATAGCACAGAAACTGCACTTGTTAAAGTTACAAACGACTTGTTCTTAGCTTCGGACCAAGACTGTATGTCACTATTAGTTCTACTTGACCTTAGTGCTGCATTCGACACTATAGATCACAACATTCTCCTAGATCGCTTACAAAATTACACAGGTATTCATGGACAGGCTTTAAGTTGGTTTAGATCCTACCTTTCTGATCGATACCATTTTGTAGAATTAAATGGTGAATCCTCCAGCTTATTACCAGTTAATTATGGGGTCCCTCAAGGATCAGTTCTAGGACCTCTGCTTTTCTCGATATACATGCTTCCATTAGGGAACATTATTAGAAGACATGGGATTAGCTTCCATTGCTATGCCGACGACACACAGTTATACATCTCCTCAAAACCAGATGAAATAACTAAATTGTCGAAATTAACTCAATGCCTTAGAGAGATAAAAGACTGGATGAGCTGTAACTTTCTGTTGTTAAACTCTGATAAGACAGAAACACTACTTATAGGCCCAAAAACTAGTACACAGAAACTCTCACAACTTAATTTCCATTTAGAGGGATGTACTGTTACTAGTAGCTCGACAGTGAAAGACCTGGGTGTTATATTAGACAGTAACTTGTCTTTTGAAAATCACGTCGCGCAAACCACAAAAACAGCTTTCTTCCACCTCAGAAATATTGCCAAGCTGAGAAACATCCTGTCTGTATCTGATGCTGAGAAGCTAGTTCACGCTTTCATGACCTCTAGACTGGACTATTGTAATGCATTACTAGGTGGTTGTCCTGCATCTTTAATAAATAGGCTACAGTTAGTCCAAAATGCAGCAGCCAGAGTTCTCACTAGGACAAGAAAGTATGACCATATAACCCCAATTTTATCATCTCTACACTGGCTACCTGTTAAGTTTAGAATTGATTACAAACTGCTGCTACTTACGTACAAGGCTCTTAATGGTTTAGCTCCCATGTATCTAACTAGTCTTCTAACACGTTACAATCCTTCACGCTCTCTGAGATCACAAAACTCAGGACTTCTGGTAGTCCCCAGAATATCTAAGTCTACTAAAGGCGGAAGAGCGTTCTCTTATTTAGCTCCCAAACTTTGGAATAGTCTTCCTGATAGTGTTCGGGGCTCAGACACACTTTCACAGTTTAAATGTAGATTGAAAACTCATCTCTTTAGTCAGGCGTACACATAATACATCCCATAAATAAATATTGTGCACCATCACACTAGACTTGCACATTCTTATGAACAGCAGATATGTTAATCCCTCTGCACTGCTCTTCTCTTCTCTTTTTCTACCCATGCCGAGACACCCATGCTAAGATCGTCTTCCGTGCGTTGAAATTTCTGGACCTCCACTGAGACAAGGCTGACTCTGTGAGAACCCTGAGACATCTACAGAACTACCGGCTCCAGTTGGACTATGTGATACTTGTATATTTGTAACCACACCATCTAGTGTCACCCATATGAGGATGGGTTCCCCATGAGTCTGGTTCCTCTCAAGGTTTCTTCCTTTACCAATCTAAGGGAGTTTTTCCTTGCCACTGTTGCCTGAGCCCTCAGACTTGCTCATTGGGGACAAATACACATACACACATACATACATACATACACACTGTGAACTGTATATATCTTGAATTTTTATTATATTAATTCTTTATACTTCTCCTTATGTTTATCTTTTGTTTTATGTTTATGTTCTGTAAAGCTGCTTTGTGACAATGTCCATTGTAAAAAGCGCTATACAAATAAACTTGAATTGAATTGAATTGAAAAGAAGGGTTGGGCATAAGAAGGGCATTGAAGACCTTACCGAATGTAAAAACTTTAGTACCTTAGGGAAACATAGTACTCTCAAGAATACAAAATACTGATCCATATGCTGCACATATAACATTGAATAAAAGCATTTCAAACAGTACATATGTCCATTGTTAAAATCACTATACAAATAAATCTGAACTGAACATAAGAAAAAATAAGAACAAAATGATGAATAAACTATATATAATGCAAATACTATGCTATTTCTGAGGCACATTGCATATTGGTGGGCAGCCCAGATTTAAAAATAACTATATAGATGCTCTTCATGAATAAAATTTAGCAGACCATGCATGGCTTGGGTAATCTGCTCCCTGGTCCCTGTCTGCCTGGTTTCAACTGTGTCTGCCAAATTTGCCAAAGCCACTTAGGTCCTGTTAGTTTACAAAAGCAACACTATCCTAAATGATTTTTGATGTCCCCAAAACAAGTCCCCACCAACCAGAGCCTCTAGTACACATATTTTGTAGTTTGGGGGTAGTAATAAAAAAAATATAGAAATGTCTCTGGAAGATTGTTGACAGCCAATTCTTCATTTCCTTCTTCTTGGAATCCTAATCACCACAGAGAGCTCCTGACATTTTGATCAATTTGCCCTAATTTTACCTGTAGCTCACTTCATCTTCAGTAAAGGCCAAGACTAAAGTCCTTGCAGACTCAGTCAGAGCAAGACTTCCAAATACAAGATAGCAATAACTAAAATGGGAAACATGCCCCTAAGTGACCTGAAACTGCTCCATTAACAATGTATAATTGGGTCATGCTTCCATAGAGTCAGGCAGACATCACATCATATGAAATGGAGAAAAACTGCTAGAAAAAGAAATAATTACATTATATTTTGTTGTATTTACCAAAAAGAGAAAAATAATATTAAATAAATGTAATGTGGGATTATTAAAAATCTTTTTGTAGTTATCTTCATAAAGACTAAATAATCACGACTGTCATAAACAAGAAAGATACCGATACAAATACAAAGATGCTGGTTTTTGAACTGAACACTGATAACACGGTGGAAGGTCTCCCTCCTTTGTAGCCTAGAAGACATGGCATCCGTGATTTCCAACAAGAATGTTAAATTTGGACTCGTCTGACCATGAAACACTTTCCTACTTTGAAACAGTTCATTTTAAATGAGCCTTGGCCCAAAGGACACGATGGTGCTTCTGGACCACGTAGAGCTATAGTTGGCATCTGCAGACAGAACGGTGGATTGTGCTTACCGACAATGGTTTCTGGATATATTCCTTGGTCTTTTCTGCCATTTTATTGCCTTTGTGCCACTTTATAAGACCTGTTGCAGGTATCAAATTTAATATGAGCTCATTTAGTAGATAAAAGTGTGCAATTTCTCCCATTAAGCATTTGTTATGTTATCTATGTTCTATTGTGAATAAAATATTGTCCCATGTGATTTCAAAGTCTTTTAGTTTTCATTTTATTTAAATAATGTCCCAACATTTCCGGAATTTGGGTTGTACTATATGCACTGTCAAAATTCTGATTAGTAATATTCTGAGGAACATGCAACATGTTAATGCACAAAAGGAATACAGCTTATGTATCTGTGGCATTTGTGTGTGGTTGGCCATCAGAGCATACCAGTTCAATAATGACATCTTGATATAAGCCCAGTTGATATGCTGCTTTGAGTGCTGGCTTGTTCCAGCTTCTTCCAGTGGCTACATGCAGAACGTTAGCAGCAAATTGAACACTACTTGGTGAATAAACACAGACTCACGAAAAGAGATCTCGTAAGTGAAAAAAGTGTCTTTCTCATCAGAGGTCTTTTGCAAGAGCTCCACCTCCACTACTCTTATTACGCACATCCTCTCCAGTAGACTCTATGCCACTGGTCAGTGGTCCCAGCTGCTGGGTAATGCAATAGGGTCCATTCCATTTCTGAGTCAACTTGGCAGTAAAACTTCGTTGTGCATTGGACTGGGAAAAGTTGCGGACCCAGACTCTGCCTCGTGCTTTCTGCCAGTTTTCCTTGGCCTTTTTTTGAAGTTCCAATAACTGTTGAACAACATCATAAGAAGGACCAGAAGGTTGCGAGATTGTGACCATGCAATAGTTTATCCAACGGGCTGTGGATTTTCATACCCAGATGGAGTTCAGCAGGTGAAATGCCACTAGATAGAATTGCTTATAAGGACAGTATGTCCAGCTAATCACAGGCTCTAAAAGATGCTATGGTTGAGCACCTTAGCAAACTCATAGAAAATAACCAAAACCATCCCAGGATTTTATTTAGCACTGTGGCTAGATTACCAAAAATTCGGATATCTGAAAACACTATTCCATCACAGTTCAGTAGTGAGGAATTTATGAGACTCTTCACTGATAAAAGTATCAGGAACAAAACAGTTAGTCTAAAATACTATAAAAGGTTGTGTCTGTTCAACTGTGCTCCTTCTTACAGAAGAACAATACCTTTGAAGAGTTTTACTCAGGTTTCAGACCCAATCATAGGACAGAAACTGCATTTGTTAAAGTTACACATGACTTGTTCTTAGCTTCAGTCCAAGACTGCAACTCAATATCAGTTCTACTTGACTTTGGTGCTGCATTCAACACTATAGATAAAAACATTCTCCTAAATTGCTTAGAAAATTGGGCAGGTATTCAGGGACAGGCTTTAAGTTGGTTTAGGTCCTACCTGACTGATCGATACCATTTTGAAGATTTTAGATTTACTGTTGTTAAATTCTGATAATACAGAAATACTACTTATTCTAGCTCTCACAATACAACTTCCATTTAGATTGATGTACTGTAACTACTAGCTCAACCATGAAAGACCTGGTGTTATATTAGACAGAAAAAAATCTTTTAAAATCATATTAATAAAAAAAGCCTTAAATATTGGCAAGCTAAGAAACATCCTAGCTTTATCTGATGCATTCATGACCTGGACTATTGTAATGCATTACTAGGTGGTTGTCCTGCATCTTTAATAAATAGGCTACAGTTAGTCCAAAATGCAGCTGCTAGAGTTCTAACCAGGACAAGAAAATATGATCATATATCCCCAAATTTATCATCTTTACACTGGCTAGCTGTTAAGTTTAGAATTGATTATAAACTACTGCTACTTATGTACAAGGCTCTTAATGGTTTAGCTTCCATGTATCAACTAGTCTTCTTATATGCTACAATCCTTCATGCTCTCTCACAAAACTCAGGACTTCTGGTAGTTCCTAGAATATCCAAGTCTACTAAAGGCGGTAGAGCGTTTTCATATTTAGCTCCCAAACTTTGGAATAGTCTTCCTGATAGTGTTCATGGCTCAGACACATTTTCCCAGTTTAAATGTAGATTAAAAACCTCTCTCTTTAGTCAGGCATACACATAATACTTCCCATAATCTTGTGCTCTAATAATGTACATTATCGTCTAGTGCTTGCTAATATTATAAACAGCACCTTCGTTCACTCCTCTTCACTGTTTCTCTCTTTCTACCCATCCTGAGGCATCCAGAAATTGTACCAGCTCTGATTGTCTTCAGTGCCATGATGATTTTGGACTTTCACTGAGATGAGGCCAACCATGTGAGGATCCTGAGGCATCTAGAGATTTACCAGCTCCAGTTGGACTGTGCTTCATGAAATATTCGGACATACTAAGAGGAAATGCCAACTCCAGGTGGTCTTTGAGAACAATAACCTCCTCCTCAAAACAACATTTGTCAGACAGTATATTTTCACACCTCCAGTGTCACCCAAATGGATTCTTCCTAACATATAAGAGTTTTTCCTTGTCACAGTTGCCTGAGTCAGCTCAGGCTTGCTTATTGGGGATAAATACAAACACATTTAAATATATCTAATAATAATCTTGAAATAAATTTTTGTATTATATTAATATTTATATTAACCTTTTGTTTTATGTTTATGTTCTGTAAAGCCACATTAAGACAAAGTCAATTGTTAAAAGAGCTATACAAACTAGAATGTACATTTCCTGAAGAAAATGTGAATGGTGCTTGCAAATCTCGGTAGTCGGTTTTGGGTCATTCTGCATAATTGCAAGGGAGCGAGGCGGCAAATACTTTTGGCGGCAAGCAGATATGAGCATGTGACATGATCCGAATACCCGTGACACAATTACCCTCATTGTCCTGAGTGTTTTGATATATGACATGCCAATGAAATTTTTGGATTTTGGGTGCGGGGCTGCGCGGGGCTGCACGTGACATCATGTGATGTGAGCAGAACACACGTGAGGCAGTTCCCCTCATTGTGCTGAGTGTTTTGATATGTCACATGTCCATGTTGTGCTAATTTTTGATTTTGCTTATTTTGGGGGCGGGGCTACATGTGACATCACGTCGTATTGAGTGCCGTCACCAGCACACCCGGTGGGGTGCCAATACTTTTGGACAAAAGAGGCTACTGAGGGTTTGAACATTTCATGTCAATGCTGCAGTCATTATGGGATTCTACTTATTATTATACTGCATAGAACAGTACATGCAATTCTTAAAGTTGAACGAACAATAGATAGATAAATAGACAGATAGACAGATAGATAGATGTGTGGTAAATGTATTGACGTGTGAGAGCTTAAAGGAATTTTAGGAATTCCCCATTCAAGTCTATGGGATTTTTTTGGCCGCTTTTTTGTCCACTGTGCGAACATCGTTGGTTGGATCGCTTATAAAAGTCATAGCACACCTCTCCTCAATGAGCCGGCTGATTTGACACCTTGTTCATGGGTCTAGGACAAAAGCTGCAGGACAAGTTACGTGCTGAAGTTTTGTCCGGAAGAATAATAAGTATGCAAGTTAACAAGAATGTTGCTCTGCCAGAGGCAAGTACCATTAATAAATTTGAATTTGAATTCCTGAACTGCAGTGTTAATGGTGAAACAGAGTTCTGATAAGTAATAATCACAACCTTTTACTTCCAAATATGCCACTACCATTAACTTTAAAGTCCAATTTACTCCTTCAGTCATGTTAGTCTGCAGATAGTAAGCAATACTTAGCTAATAGGTCACTCTCCATTTCTTACATAGCTCAGAAAATATGGCTGAAACAAATTGTGTTCCTCTGTCTGACGCCCCATCTGGTTCACTTCTCACAATTCCAGCTATAGCTAGAGTGGTTGCAATAGCTCTACCCATCGTGAGAAATAATCTACAAAGAGGAACAAGTACTTTGGTAAAGGACCCATGATATCCACTCCAAGCATTTCACTAGGTCTTAAAGTGTTGTTTAATTGAAGTTTAATGGCTACAGTAGCTTCATGTTGTCACTCTTGAGGGTTTTTTGTGCAGCTCTTAACATATTTTTTTTACATCAGTCCACATAACATGCCAAAATGCAATCATCTTGCACTCTCTTATAGATTTTGATGTTTACAAGATGTCCACTCAATGGGTTGGAATGGTAATATTAGAGAATGGTGGATATAAGACTGTAGGGAATGACGACACTGTACAGTATTGAGTCTTATGGTCTGGCAGGGGAGTAATGTGATATAACTTATCTTCAACAACCACATACTGTTCTTTTACAGTCGGCTTGCTCTCTGCCAAAAGTTAAAACTTTTTTTAATTACAGGATCATGATGTTTGTCCCACATATTCTCAAGGGAAATTGGGAACTTGGGATCTTCCTTCCTACAAGTGTACACATTACAATCAGGTAAATGCTGCATCTAAAAAAGTGCGTCAGGAACTACATTCAACTTTCCTCTCCGATATTAAAACACAAAATCAAAACTCTGTAGGCAGAGTGCCCATTCGTCGACTGTTTGTTTTGCTGGAGTTCATTACTCACTGCAAGGAAGAGTGGTCTGTAATGACCATAAACAGTCGGTGTTCCAGGTAGTGTTTCCACTTGTTAAGAGCCCACACCACTGCTAGACACTCCTCCTCTGTGGTGGAGTAATTTACCTCTGCCTTGTTTAAGTGGCAATTACATCCTCACTGCCTTGTTCTTTTCGTTCTTTTTGTTCAATACAGCACCTAAGCCAGTGTCAGTAGCATCAGTATATACTGTGAAAGGTAACTGAAACTTCAGAGGTCCTAAAATGAAGGAAAGACAATCTTTTAAATGTTCAAAGGATTGTTGACATTGCAGTGTCTACTGAAATTACATACTTTTTACTTTCTTTTTCAGAGCATTGAGTTTCCAGCAATCCGTGAGAATTTTGGCACAAATCTATGATACCATCCAGACAATCCTAAGATTCTCTAGACTTTCTTAAGATTTTGTGGAACTGGGTAGGTACTGATAGCCTCCACTTTGCTTGGACCTGCATCCAGTATTTGACTGTTCACAATATGACCAAGAAAGCTAATCTAACAAACACAAAACTTGTATTTTTTCAGATTCAAGGTCAACCCAGCTATTTTTAACTGTTGTAAGATGGTCTAGATGTCTGAGAAAAGTTTTTCCATAGTCAGGGACAGAGGTGTCAAGTAACAAGTACAAATACTTCGTTACTTTACTTAAGTAGAAATTTTGAGTATCTATACTTTAATAATTATTAAATATTACTTTAGGAATTATTTTTTTTGCATACTTTTTACTTCTACTCCTTACATTTTCACGCAATTATCTGCACTTTCTACTCCTTACTTTTTAAAAATAGCCTTGTTACTCCTATTTCATTTCGGCTTGTTTTCATTCCGGCTTGTCATCATTAAAATGTGATTGTGGTTGGATGAGAAGTATAAACATATACCATTCCGACACCCTATTGGTTTGTACGTGACCCATCGCACATGCACATGACAAAAATCAAGTACACAATGATCAATATAGACAAAACACATCCAAGCAATTCTCTCAATACAATCTCCATCAATCTTTGAAAAGTTGCTGGTGCATTTTTCAGTCCAAAAGGCATAGCATTAAAATGATATAGCCTGCCAGATGTGACAAAAGCAGTCTTCAGCTTGCGTTTTGATGAAGAGAAAATTGATACACCAGAGAGAGACTCTAAAATTTCTGTGATGCTAGGCAGCAGATATGCATCACTTTCCGTAAGGGAACCTTCTGATAGTCCACACAGCACCTACAACGTCCATCCATTTTTGGTGCTCCTAGTACAATTAAGATGTCTTAATTGACATCTCTCGCAATACTGATAGAGGTTGAGATTTGGTAAACTGCTTGGTGTTAAACGCAGATAAGGCTCTACTTGCAGGAATATTTGCTTGACCAGGTTGAAAGAAATATTGCATTTCAGAGGCACGTTTAAATATAGTATTTACCATCCACGGCATTGAGCCAAATTCCACTTAGGAAAATGTCTTAAGACCACTGCATATGTCAATGATGTTGAAGTAAGGACTACTGCCTTCCCTGAAAACACCTGATTATGAAGCATAATCAGAATATTGATCCAACCTAGTGGAACTTCTGCTTTAGCATTAGCCAAATAGAGTGGTCCTGAGGTCCATGGTTGAAGACTTTCTTGTGGGGTGAGATCCTTCCACAAGCTCTCCTGCAGAAGGGTATAACTGTCTCCAGTATCTAAGATGTCTTTACCTTTCCATTCACCAATGTTAACAGGAATGACAAGTTGTTGTGGTACTGTGCATTGTTACCATCCATAACATAATTCCTTTTTAATGTAGTAGCTGTCTTTGTCGCAGAGAATGCATTACTGGCGGGTAGACCGCCATGACTTGAATTTGAATGATTTTGCTGTGATCTCTTACTTTGAGAGGGTTGCAACTGTTAAAAGAAATGATTTATAGATGAGGCAAATCGAGGGAAATTCCCTGGAGGATGATGACAATTACACCTCCAACAATAAAAATGAAGCCTTGTCTATCTGCCAATTTATAGGTACTCTTGGTGACACCGATTGCTTTTTATGATGTAAACCCCTTTCATATTGTTGTCGCTGCTCAAAGTCCTTCTGAATGAATTGATGTCCTAGCTTCACCAACTGCTCTATGGTGGATACTCTACTACAGAGCTGGCTGGCAAGATAAGGTTTGAGTCATTTTTACCATTTCACTTTGGGTCAAGGTTGACTTCCATCTCTTGCACAAATCTCTATAACAAAAAGCAAAGTCTCTAATGGCTTTATTTTCTCCTTGAGTTCTTGTCCTAACTCTTTCAGGCAACACCTCTTCATAGTCTTCCAAAAGAAAAGCAGAGAGAAAGGCTGCCTCAAATTCAGTCCAGGTGAATAGAGGTATGTTCAACTTCCCTCCAGTCTCGAGCAGTTCCATACAGGACGGTGCTAAAATGTAGCTAAAAGATCCACTTCTGCTAGAAGATGTAATCCCAGGAAATCATGACACCATGCCAGACAGTTCAAGGGATCTGTATCGTTTTCCAAATGTGGGAAAGGTGAGTCATAGATGATCACTTTTAGCTGTGGGAGTGAGTATATCTGCAATAGCTACTGAGCTTGAGGAGGCATATCTACCAGTGGGAGTTGAAGGTACTGTTTGTGGTTGAGTAGTCAACATTCATATCCGTGTCTGAAGATCTTCAGAGAAGTACAACTGAAACATTTGAGTGTTACAACAACTCATCCATCTGTTTTTTACATTGATGAAACTCTTCTGAAAGCTGATCTTGACTATCTTTCAGATACTTGCAGGTGGTTTTAAGGTTCTGTTGAACCTCCGCTTGAAGCTGCTGAATAAGAAAACGCACTTCAGATACAACAGTAGCCTCCCCTTTGTTTACTTCCTCTGTGATCAACCGTTTTAGGGCTTTAGTCTATTGATCCATTTCAGTCTCCATCTTTTGTTGATTATCGGTAATGAATGTTTTGATTGTCCTCCATTTTAGTAACTGTAGCTGACATTTGAGTTGAATGTTGAACAAACCTAACCTCTTGGGTAAGTTCTGCCAAAATGTTCTCCTGTTCCTGGATAGATCATTTTAACGTGTCCAAGTCTCCTTGTACTTGTTTGAGCAGTAGATGTAACCCTTTACCAGGGGCTTGAAACTGAGATGGTAAATCCTGTTGACCCACAGACGAAGACAACTCAGGAGTGAATCTGCATCAAATCTGATTTCAGATCCCAAGTATGAATAAAATAAAACAAATTCAAATGTTCTACTATAAACCAGCACATTTGACAGTGAACCCCAGGCCAAGTAGTAGGTCACAATTAAATTTAGCAGTTTACAAATGCACAACATACACAATAAACCCACATCAAAACATTTTGTAAACAATGAAGTGTGGTTGTACAATGTAAAATGCAATGTTTTCATTCACAGTAAATACATTTCAAGAATTCATACTCAAACAATTTCAGTTCACATGTTCAGTGTACAGAGGTTAATTTGATGCAGTACCTTAATGTTTCAAAGGTTATCAACAGTATTTTCTTTTATTTATTATTATTAATTTATAATGTATTTACTTCCATTCATTACATTACTAGTTTTATGGCTTTAGTGATACAAAATGGCCTTACTCACTCAAAATAGCTTGTGACTCCCTTGCAACACCCAAGTTCTCTGGATAGCACAGTAACTTGCTGTTTATCTCGACATTCAAAAAAACTAAAAACAAAAAACAAACAGCGCATACACACACCTCTCATGTGTTCAAAACACGCACACACGTCTTTCACTTCTGCTCACGTCACTCAAAGAAGGTGTCTTCCGTCTTGCATGTTCCTTTTTTATAGTCTTACACTGATTAATAATTTTTCCTCAATTGATCGACAGCCCATGCATGCTTTGTTTAGGATTATTGTAATGCTTTACTGTATGGATGTTCCATTAGAAGCATAAACAAGCTCAGTTACTTCATAATGCAGCAGCTAAAGTCCTACCTACAGTAGAACTAGAATATATAAACGCATCACTCCAATCGTATCCACACTACACTGGCACTCCTTTCAAGTTTCACACTGATTATAAAATACTTTTGCTGGCTTATAAAGCACTGGATGTTCTTGGGCTGCACTGACATCTGAAATATTTTTTTATGATCTGACATATATACTTTCATCAAATGATAAAGGCTATTTAGTAGTATCTCAAATAGTAAAATATACAGCAGGGGCAGAGCTTTTTCATACAAACCCTAAAGCCTTCCAATTAGTGTCCGTGACTCAGACACAGTCTCATTGTTTAAGTTCTGGCTGAAAACACATTTGTTTTCTCAAGCTTTTTTATGTATAGTTTTTCTTATGTAAACAACTCTCAATTTTGCTGACTGTTAAGTGGTTGTACGCTTGATGTCCCAGGAAGCCCACATGTCTATTTTACCTTCTGACTGTCCTCTTTAGTGATGTTGTCATAGCTAGTCACACTGGAGTCCCTGAATGTACTTTGCACATAATCTACATCTGTCTTTAACCATTACATGATTATAAGTGTACCTATTATTTTTCTCTCTTTCTCTCTCTTTTTCTTTCACTCTCTCCATATCTCTCTTGAGCTATACATGTCACTCTTGAGCTTCCAGTGTTCTGAGTTACCAGTGTGACCGCTTATTCATTCCGGACCTGCCTGATCTATCCTGATGCCACACTTCTGCTGCTCAGTGTGAACAGCCTGTGACCAATAAGACTGCAGTGGATAGAACTACTTGGATACTATTGTATCATCTTTGAACTGCTGTTGCAGAGGTCAGGAAGGAAATAGTGTTGAGTCAATAATGAACTTGGAAATTATGTACCTACAAGTTGCTCAGGAGCTCTAGGTTGCACAAGTCCACTTGACTATAAACAGTTACAGAAAGGACATTATTTACATTTACGGTATTTACTATCCAGTGTCACTCAAACGGGGATGGATTCAATTCTAAGCCTGGTTCCTCTCATAGTTTTTCTTTATCATCTCAGGGAGTTCTGTCTTGTCACCGTTATCTCAGCCTCACTTATTAGGAAAAATATTAGAGATAAATATTAAATTCATTTTAAACGTTGTAGCTGTTATTGCTTCTATATTTATGCAAAGCTGCTTTGAGACAATGTCCATTGATAAAGTATTATACAAATAAATTGCATTGTAGAGTTACAGTAAGTTTCAGAATGTCATGTTACTTTTCTCAAAACATGTGTATGCTGAAGTCACCCTTGGGCATTTTATGTGACCAGGCAATCCCATGTATCTCCAGGATGTCCACATGATCCCTTCCTCAGTAGCAGTAAGAGGTCTCCAAATGACCAACTGGGAGTATGACATCAGTTGAGGCAGGTTCATGGAGTAGAAGTGGTCAGGAACATTAGCAACTGTGTTTCTCTTACTGTGTTTCTCGGTTGAAGCACAGCAAAATGGGAGTGTTTAACTGGACAGTTTGCGAAGCTTGTGAAGAGTGATTATTTGTGTTACCAGACATTTCCTGTCAGCTTAAATCCTAAGTCTATTTTTCTCTAAATACCTAGTCCATTTTTCTCTAACCTCTCCCATCAACAATTCCTATTTCCTTATATATATTTAAAAAAGTTTTCTCTTTTTATATATTAAAAATGTTTTCTCCCAACAGGTCATTAGACTCATGCAGTATTGATTTATTTATTGATAGACACTTCTAAACCCTTTTGTATGTATGGATAAAGGTGTCTGGCAAATGCAAATCAATAATTTTATCAAATATAATCAAATAATTTAATTATTTAATAAAATAATTATGCCACAGTCAAAGTCAATTTTGGTGTTTGTTGTGAACATAAAATGAAACTCTTGAATGGTATCTGCATTATTTTATGCATTGCACTGGCATCACGTCAATGGGTGAAAATTGCACGGGGTGCAGGATTTTATTAATGGTGCCGGTTAGTGTATATACATTATGTTTGTGACTTCATTTAAGACTAAAACAAACAGATGAATGTAATGTAGATGTAATGCAAAGTACTGTAATATTACTGGTGAATTTGATGTTTTTGTGCATCTATCTCTGACATAGCTGTCTTAACGTCATGGTTCATAAGACTTATAAACAAAAAAGAATTGTCAGTGCATTTAGTGTGTAAGTAGAGAGAAATTGTGTGTAATTTCTCACAGATGCAGTTGGGACCTGTGCCTCCTACAGTGCTCAGGAAAATATAAAATAATATTCTTTGCTGCAGCCAGTCAGAGTTGGGCACAAGCACTATACCTTTGTTTATGTCAATTAGCTGCTTTTTTTTCTGCTGCTGTTCTTGCTTTTCTCGTTCAGCTTTCTCCTTTGCCACCTTGGCTCGCTTTATCTTCTCCTCCATCTCCCTCTTTTTGTAGTTCTCCTTCACAGCTTCCTGGAGGTAGGGAAAAATGAAGTTAGACTGAAACTTTGTAGGGGAAAAAAATAAATGATATAAGAGAAATAAGAGATGAAAACAGTTGTTTCGAGGTGCCCCAGCACAAATGATAGTGTTCTTTTGCATAGACAAATACCAAATTTACTATATATTATCATTTATCAAAATAATGATCAAATGATAAAAAAAAAAATACAGTGTATTGAAAACACAATGGCAATGGTAGTCTTGTATAGCTATAGCTTTATGGGTGCTAAAAGTTATTGTAGTAGATAAAATAAATAAATGAGTATAAGACCCACATTAAATAAAATACCTTAAATGTCATTCCAGACTAGATAAGGGAAAGAAACACAGGAATAAAAAAGAGAGAAGGGCCCAAAGCTTATAAGGCATGCACTAAAACGTACACACCAAAAACAGTAGTAATTTGAAGAGGAAGACAGAGAAACTCTTTCATGTAAGTGTGCAACAATGTCATGCTTTGATATAATGAGTGTGTGAGCATCAATGTCTACCCCTACGGTTCATGGAGCAAATCTTATACTTGGTGCTTATAAACTTTGATTTGGCAAAGTCAACCAGGAACTAAATATGCTTCTTCTCACCATCACATCCAAGCATCCTGTGATCATGGGCTTTCCATAGCTATAGCTATACAATCCCCAAATTTCCTAGGCCAATAAACACCATTACTGTATCTTCAGGACACCCCAAGTTTTCCCTAGAGCCCAGATGACACTTTTTGTCATGACTTCTCCCAAATACCTGGAATTGCAGGACGTCTTCAGCAAAGCCAAGTCCAGCCAGTGAGCTGCTGCCAGTTCATCTCTATGATTGTACCATTGAACTGTTAGCTGGGACTATGTGATACTTCATCCATCCATGGCAAAACAACAGGCAATGAATTCCCATCCTCCCATGCTCAAAAATGACTCTTTGAAGCCCTTCATGCCTCTAACATGGGGGAAGGGATCATACTTTTGGACTAACCATTAAGGAGTGGCAGCACTGGCTGGAGGGTGCCACAGACCCATTATCTATAGTCACAGAGTCTTTTTGACCAGTTCCAGTTTACCAGGTCTTATCGACCTGTCTCCAAGAACACAAAGATGAATGTTCTTTCATAAGCCTATAAAAACCAACTCACTGAGAATCTCATTCTTCCCACTTCCTGAAATGTGGGCACCATTTACTGGAAACTGGAACAGGACATCTTTTACAGCCCTTGGAAGAAGTTGCCAGTTCATGCATTCTTATCAAGCTTTTTGTCCTGCTACTTAACCTTTGCTATAGTAGAGCTTCTCTTCAACCATATTTTCCAGTACTTTGAAATCCCAGAGAACTTACTAACTGACAGGGGTCTTCAGTTTACATCTCACGTATTATTCAGCTTCATTAATAAATTAGGAATAACTGTGAATCTGACTTCAGAGTACCACCCACAGCGTATGGATAGGTTGTGTACAGTAGGTAATCCAGGAAATAAGCTGGTTTCTATGTGTATTTTGCATGAACAACATGGACGAATCCTGCCATTGGTGGAGAATGCCCAAAATTTACTCCAGCACTAGCAGCCCACTCTAGTTCAATGTGTGTACCAGCCCTGGAATATGAGCCTACCTACTCACAGGCTGTGGATGACTAATTTCAGCAGAGCAAAAATGCCTGGGTAAATATGTACCTATATCTCAATCAGTTGACTATGACTGACAAGCTGGCTGACACCAAATACAGGCAGACACTGATGTACATACCCCACTACAGGAACAGGAAATTAGCCAACAATGCTGAATTCCTGCACCTGACATCCTCAACCCAAGCCTATGCCAGAAATTCATATGCAAGGGGTGGTCATGGGTTGGGCAGCTTCATATGTGTAATGACAGATGAAAGAACCATAATATTATTAGCACAAACCAGAGTTCCACACCAAAACTTAATTCTTTAAAGCACACAGAAAAGTGGTATAGTGGATAAAATGGCTGTCTCATAGCTCCCGGATCCTTGATTTAAGCCTGAGCTTGGGTTACTGTCTGTGTAGAGTTTCACATGCTCTCCCCATTTTTTCATGGGTTTTGCAATTTCTTTCCACTGTCGAAAAACATGCAGTTAGGTGATTTAGCTGTGTTAAACAAAAACAAAAAACATGCAAACAAACAATCAAATAAACCTCATATCATATTTTGCCATACAATGCTTTTAGAAATATGTAGTTTGTCTAATGTACACATTACCAAAATTTCTCACTTTTAAGCATGTGAGCACAGAAGCAAATTTAATGACTTTCTATTAAACATTGCTATTATATATCAATGTGTTATTTTTGCAGAGCTCCTACCCACAATGCATAATGGCTGCTATGTCTGGTAATATTAACAATCAATAGAGTTCACTGTATATAATGGCAATTTAATACACAATGTGAGCAAAAGTATTAGACACACCTTTTAATTATTGAATTCATGTCTTCCATTGCCATAGGTGTGTAAAATCAAGTTCACATTTACAAACATTTGTTAAAAATGTTGGTCTGTAGTGGGTCTGAAAGCTCAGCAAATTCAAATGTGGTACTGTGATAGGATACTAGAGCCCTGCTAGATATTCCATGGTCAACTGTATTATTGGAAAGTGGAAATGTTTAAGGACTACAGCAGAGTCATAAGGCATGTAACATTGCAGAGTGGGGTCAGTGAGTGCTGAGGCACATGGTGTGTAAAAAGCGCCAACGCTCAGCTAAATCTTTCCATCATAATCCTGGGATTATCTTTGGATCCACCTTGACCACTCAGGAAATCAGGAAATAAATCATGGAAGATGAATAAATGAATAAACAGCAGAGCAAAAACCTGTAGGTTATTTAAAATTTAAAAGGCATAAATAAGAAAAATGGGATAATTAGGATGATCGTAGGAAAAATGCATGTATGACAGATAGACCGATAGATGAAGAAGAAGAAGAAGAAGAAGAAAAAGAAGAGACAAAACTCACCGTAAAGTGGGTGCGGAAGTTACTCAGGTCCCCAAAAAAGTCTTCAATGCTAATGGAGTGTGGGTCAAATGCAAAGTAGCTTCCCAGGCTTTCATAGAGCTTTTGCATGTTCTTGTGCATGGTGGAGAGCTTTTCATATTGCTCTCGTGAATATTTGGAGAAACCGTAAGGGAAATAGAGTTAATGAAAAATAAAGAGCAACAGGATCCACAGAACAAGGACAACTTTCTTGTTGCATATATGTAAGCCTAATGCTGTATACACATCAGAAAAATACAGCAATGTTTTAGATTCCTCTCGTGTTCCCACAGAAGTTCCTACATTTTAAAAGAATATGTCTGGAGCTTCTCATATGTATAGTATCAAAACAAGGTAATACAGCATCATTGATAATTACACTAATTGTTTCTCATTCATTAAAATGCAGTGTGTCTGCCTGTCTGTGGGCATGGCCTGCAATTTAACCGTGAATGTAATGCAAGTTCTTTCATTACAGTTTACAAGTATACCTAATATTTTTTTCTTTCTCTCACACTCATCAAGTTACACTGCTACTCATGCGCACCAAGTATTCTGAGATCCCAGTGTGACCATTTGATCTCTCTGTCACATGATGGAATCACATGAAGACTATAGCACCAACTTTGAACTGCTGTTGCAATGGTTGGTTTTGTGCTCGGGTCCTCATCATTTAACATTGAAAGGCTTTTGCAAGAAGAAATTCTTGTTAATTCTAGAATGAACTCAGAAATTACATTGACCTATAATTTGCACAGAATGTACTGCTTGCAAAAATCCACTTGTCTTGTGTGATGGCAGCATTCACACCACAGCACACAGACAACAAAAGAGTGAGTGCAGCTTGTTGTAAACTTTTTCCAGAGAAGACCAGGAGACTTGGATATCCTTGTGCAGTATTTATTGTTGATACACGATGAAACGAGTCTGCAAGTCAGAGCGTACTTGCATGGGTGCTGCAGTCATCAAGTCTGACTTAAAGTTGTAATACATTGTAAACATACACATGGGGGGGCTCCTTTGGCTCCTTTGAGCTCCTTTGTCTTGGAGGTGTTAAGGAGTAAGTTATTGTCATTGCACCATGTGGCTAGGTGCTGGATCTCCTCCCTGTAGGCAGTCTCATCATTGTTGGTGATGAGACCGATCACTGTAGTGTCATCTGCAAACTTGATGATGGAGTTAGATCCATACACAGGCCTGCAGTTGGAGGTGAAGAGGGAGTAGAGGAAGGGGCTCAACACACAGCCTTGTGCTACACCAGTGTTGAGTGTGATGGTGTTTGAGCAGATCCTGATCAAACCTGCTGGGGTCTGTTGGTCAGAAAGTCCATAATCCAGTTGCAAGTTGTGGTGTTAATACCCAGATCTGTTAATTTGGCTATTAACTTGGATGGAATGGTGGTGTTAAATGCTGAGCTGAAGTCAACAGGCAGCATACGTGCATAAGTGCTCTTATTGTCCAAGTGTGTGAGCACAGAGTGCAGTGCCATGGAAACTGCATCTTCTGTGCTCCTATTGATGCGGTAGGCAAACTGGTGAGAGTCCAATGCGGGTGGCAGAGAATCCTTCAGGTGTACTAGGACCAGCCGCTCAAAGCACTTCATGACAATGGATGTCAGTGCTACAGTGCGGTAGTTGTTCAGGCACGTTGGGCTGGAGTGTTTTGGCACTGGCACAATTGAGGAGACAGGATGAAGATGGCAGTAAAGACCCCAGCGAGCTGCTCAGCACATGCCCTGAGTACACGTCCAGGGATGTTGTCTGGTCCAGCAGCTTTGTGTATGCTGATCCGGCTCAGTGCGTTGCAGACATCTGTGGAGGAGAGTATTATTGGAAGGTGGTCAGCCGAGGGTTTGAGCTTGGTGGCAGTTTCTCTGTTGTCTTTTTCAAGAAGAGGACATCAGTGGCAGCGGGGGTGGAGTGGGAGGATTTGTAATCACTGATGGCCTGGATGCCGTGCCACATGCGTCAAGGATCAGAGTTGGAGAAATGCTCTTTCGCTTGTAGCAGTGCTTGGCCTCTTTGATGCCCCAGTTTTCAGTTTAGCTCTGGATGTGCTGTAAGTCTGTGCGTCGCCTGATCTGAAGGCAGTATTGCGTGCCTTCAACAGGAGGCGCACCTCCTTGTTCATCCATGGCTTCTGATTTGGATATGTGATGATCTATTTCTGAGTAGTAACACTGAATATGGTGGTATTGATGTAATCCAGTACAGAGGAGGTGTAGCAATCAATGTCCGTGTGAGTGTCACTGGTGGCCTGAGAAGCAAATGTACTCCAATCTGTGTCTTGAAACCTTTCCTGGAGTGTGAAATCTGCATCTGTGGGCCAGACCCTGATGGTTCTCACTGATGGCTTCACTCACTTGATGAGGGGTGCATATTTGGGGGTGAGGAACAAAGAGAGGTGATCTGACTGTTCCAGGTGGGGGAGGGGGGTCACAACGTAAGCCCCAGCCATGTTTGTGTATACATGGTCTAAGGTTTTGTTCCATCTGGTGAGACAGGAAACATGCTGCCTTTAAGTTTGAGAGATTAAAATCACCCGCAACAATAAACGCAGCTTCCGGATGAACATTCTGTTGTTTACTGATGGCCACATAAAGTTCTTTCATTGCTAGCTTAGCATCAGCATTGGGGAGAATGTAAGCTGCAGTTATAATGGTGGAAGTGAACTCCCGCGGTAGATAAAACGGTCTACATTTAAACATGAGAAACTCCAGGTTAGCTGAACAACGTCTCCCAACAATAACAGAGTTCGTGCACCAAGCTTTGTTAACATAAATACACAATACACCGCCTCTGGTCTTACCGGAGCCATCTAATGTCCTATCTGCCCAGAGTGTGTGTCGTCCCGCTAGCTCAATAGCGTTGTCCAGAATGCCGCTGTGCAGCCATGTTTCCGTGAAAATCATCACGTTGCAGTTCAACAGTTTCATGCTGTGAGTGATGCTGAGTCGAATCTCCTCCATTTTGTTCATCAGTGACCGAACACTGGCGAGGAAGATGCTGGGTAAAGAAAGCCGGTGTGGTGTTAGCTTTAGCTTAGCTTTCACTCCACCACGCTTCCCCCGCCTTTGTTTATGGTCTCAACGCCGCCTGCGAGCACTTCCGCCCGGCCGGGTAGAGTGAGCAGCCTCAGGTGTTCTGGCTATCTCATGAAGGAGTTGAAGGTTGTCAATAAAACATTTGGGAAGTCACAAACCAATATCCAAAACCTCATGTCGGGTGTACGATGTATAGGCACAGCTGTTCTGCACGAACAGGCTCGAGATAAGCAACAGAAATACCGCAAATTTGCAGATTCTGGAGAGACCCTTGAGCCTTGTACTCGCACCGCCATCTTGGATCAACTAATATAAACTGTAGTATGGAAATATTGCTCTCCTACTTCTCTCTTGCTCGCCTTCTTATGTTTGTGTTACAGATACAAGGACTGAAAAGCACTGCGACAACCAAGGCAACAGAAGCACCAAAGCATTGACATCTGAAGACATCTGCTGAACAACTGCTCAGGACTGGCGGACAACATCAGTTCTTACTGTCTTAATTTACCTGATGACAAAAGGGACATCATATATCAAGCTACAATGTGCACTGCAGAAGCTTTGGACTCCAGAAAACAACAAAGAATTATTACCCTTAAAAAGTTTTCTTTTGCCTGTATCTCAAAGTTGCAAGAATACTGGCTCTATGTTAAAGCACTCAGGCCAGATATATATTTTTTAAATTGAAAACTGAGCATGACTTTAATTTATTTATTATTATTGACTTCAATCTATTGTGAGAGTTATTAAAACTCTCAAAGGGGGAATTGTGGGAAAATAAGTCATTGTTTTATTCATTCATTTGTCCCATTGTTTAAGGTGGCCATTGGTTTCAAGGTCTGAGTCAAGAAGGAACGCCAAGCATTAGAGGTGAACTCGTTTCTATGATTATGAAGGGGTCTGAGAAAGACTGTTATGTTAATGGATTAAGGGTGGGTGAAAGTCCAGGATCTGGTGTGGGGCTGTTACATCCTTTCATGTTTTGATTGTAACCCGAGTGTTTTGTCTCTATCTGATGGGACTGCCCCCCCCTTTCCTGCACTTCACCAAAAGCACTCCACACCTCCATGTTGCACTTTGATAGAGACATCCACAGAAAAATTGTATAAAATTTTACCTTCAGTCATTTTCCTTTAAATACATTTATAGAACAGATCTACACCTGAATAACAAATAGATGAAAGAGATCACGCCTCACACCTCCAGGGTCAGGGTTCGATTCCCACCTCCGCCTTGTGTGTGTGGAGTTTGCATGTTCTCCCCGTGCCTCGGGGGTTTCCTCCGGGTACTCCGGTTTCCTCCCCTAGTCCAAAGACATGCATGGTAGGTTGATTGGCATCTCTGGAAAATTGTCCGTAGTGTGTGATTGCGTGAGTGAATGAGAGTGTGTGTGTGCACCCCTGCGATGGGTTGGCACTCCGTCCAGGGTGTATCCTGCCTTGATGCCTGATGACGCCTGAGATAGGCACAGGCTCCCCGTGACCCGAGGTAGTTCGGATAAGCGGTAGAAAATGAATGAATGAATGAAAGAGATCAACTATTACTCTTCATCAGTGAGAGTCAATCCAAGGTCTGGCTTGGTTCAGGCAGCTGCAACACCCCTGTAACTCAAATAATGGTTCAATGACTTGGATTAATGACAAATGAACTTTGAACCATACAATCTAGCCATGGGGGTCACAGTCCAGTGACTTCTGTGCCGGTCCCAAGCCTGGATAAATAAAGAGGGTTGCGTCAGGAAGGGCATAAAACATTGCCAAATCTAACCATGCGAATTGTCAGTACGAATTTCATACCGGATCGGTCGAGGCCCGGGTTAACAATGACCGCCATCGGCGCTGTTGACCTACAGGGCGCCGGTGGAAATTGGGCTACTGTTGGTCGAAGAAGTAGAGGAGGGAGGAGAGTGCACAGACAGAGAGAGAAGAGGAAAGGTAAGAGTGTAGGACTGAGAATAGGAACTCTGAATGTTGGTACTATGACAGGGAAAGGTAGAGAGCTGGCTGATATGATGGAGAGAAGGAAGGTGGATATACTGTGTGTACAGGAGACCAAGTGGAAGGGTAGCAAGGCTCGTAGTATAGGAGCAGGATTCAAGCTGTTTTATTATGGTGTGGATAGTAAGAGAAATGGGGTAGGTGTGGTCCTGAAGGAGGAGTTTGTGAGGAATGTTCTGGAGGTGAAGAGAGTGTCAGACAGGGTGATGAGTCTGAAGTTAGAGATTGAAGGGGTGATGTTGAATGTTGTTAGTGGTTATGCCCCGCAGGTAGGTTGTGAGTTAGAGGAGAAAGAGAGATTCTGGTGTGAATTCGATGAGGTGATGGAGAGTATTCCCAAGGGTGAGAGAGTGGTGATAGGAGCGGATTTTAATGGACATGTTGGTGAGGGGAACACAGGTGATGAGGAGGTGATGGGCAAGTTTGGAGTAAAGGAAAGGAACCTTGAAGGACAGATTGTAGTAGACTTTGCTAAGAGGATGGACATGGCTGTGGTTAACACTTATTTTCAGAAGAGGGAGGAACATAAATTGACTTACAAGAGTGGAGGTAGGAGAACACAGGTAGACTACATCCTTTGTAGAAGAGGCAATCTGAAAGAGATTAGTGACTGTAAAGTGGTAGTGGGAGAGAGTGTAGCCAGACAGCATAGGATGGTGGTGTGTAGGATGACTCTGATGGTCTGTAAGAGGAAGAGGTCAAAGATAGAGAAGAAAACTAAGTGGTGGAAGCTGAAAAAGGAGGAATGTTGTGAGGAATTTAGACAGAAGTTGAGGCAGGCTCTGGGTGGTCAGGTAGTGCTGCCAAATGACTGGGAAACTACAGCAGAAGTGATCAGGGAGACAGGGAGAAAGGTGCTGGGTGTGTCATCTGGAAGGAGGAAAGAAGATACGGAGACTTGGTGGTGGAATGATGAAGTTCAGGATAGTATCCAGAGGAAGAGATTAGCCAAGAAGAAGTGGGCTATGGACAGGACTGAAGAGAATAGACAGGAATACAAGGAGTTACAGTGCAGAGTAAAGAGGGAGGTGTCTAAGGCCAAGCAGAAGGCGTATGACGAGTTGTACACTAGGTTAGACACTAGAGAAGGAGAGAAGGACTTGTACAGGTTAGCTAGGCAGAGGGATCGAGATGGGAAGGATGTGCAGCAAGTTAGAATTATTAAGGATAGAGATGGAAGGGTGCTCACAAGTGAGGAGAGTGTACAGAGGAGATGGAAGGAATACTTTGAGGAGCTGATGAATGAGGAAAATCAGAGGGAAAAAAGAGTAGAAGGGGTGAACTCTGTGGAACAGGAAGTAGATAAGATTAGAAAGGCTTTGAAGAGGATGAAAAGTGGAAAGGCAGTTGGTCCTGACGACATCCCGGTAGAGGTCTGGAAGTGTCTAGGAGAGGCAGCAGTGGAATTTTTAACTAGTTTGTCCAACAGGGTTTTAGAAAGTGAGAGCCAATCTTTAAGAATAAGGGTGACGTGCAGAGTTGCAGCAACTATAGGGGGATAAAGTTGATGAGCCATGCAATGAAGTTGTGGGAAAGAGTAGTGGAAGCTAGGTTAAGGAAGGTGGTGGAAATTTGTGAGCAGCAGTATGGCTTCATGCCCAGAAAGAGCACAACAGATGCAATTTTTGCTCTGAGAATGTTGATGGAGAAGTATAGGGATGGTCAGAGAGAGTTGCACTGTGTGTTTGTAGACTTAGAGAAAGCATATGACAGGGTGCCAAGAGAAGAGCTGTGGTACTGTATGAGGAAGTCAGGAGTAGCAGAGAAGTATGTCAGAGTGGTGCAGGACATGTATGAGAGGAGCAGGACAGTGGTGAGGTGTGTTGTAGGTCAGACAGAGGAGTTCACAGTGGAGGTGGGACTGCATCAGGGATCGGCTTTGAGCCCCTTCCTGTTTGCTATAGTGATGGACCAGTTGTCAGAGGAGGTAAAACAGGAGTCTCCTTGGACGATGATGTTTGCAGATGACATTGTGATCTGTAGTGAGAGCAGGGAGCAGGTGGAGGAAAACCTGGAGAGGTAGAGGTTTGCGCCGGAGAGAAGAGGAATGAAAGTCAGTCGTAGTAAGACTGAGTACATGTGTGTGAATGAAAGGGAGGGAAGTGGAACAGTAAGGTTACAGGGTGAAGAGGTGAAGAAGGTACAGGAGTTTAAGTACTTGGGGTCAACAGTCCAGAGTAATGGAGAGAGTGGGAAAGAAGTAAAGAAGCGAGTGCAGGCAGGTTGGAGTGGGTGGAGAAAGGTGTCAGGAGTTCTGTGTGATAGGAAAATATCAGCAAGAATCAAGGGGAAGGTGTACAGGACAGTGGTGAGACCGGCCATGCTGTATGGTTTAGAGACAATGTCACTGAAGAAGAGACAGGAGTCAGAGCTAGAGGTAGCCGAACTGAAGATGTTGAGGTTCTCTTTGGGAGTGACAAGATTGGATAGGATTAGGAACGAGTACATCAGTGGGACAGCCCATGTTGGACGTTTGGGGGACAAAGTTAGGGAGGCAAGATTAAGATGGTTTGGACATGTTCAGAGGAGGGAGAGTGAGTATATTGGTAGGAGAATGTTGGACATGGAGCTGCCAGGCAGGAGGCAAAGAGGAAGGCCAAAGAGGAGGTATATGGATGTAAATAATGAGGATTTGAAGCTAGTGGGTGCAAGTGTTGAGGATGCAGAAGATAGGGATAGGTGGAGAGAGATGATTCGCTCTGGCGACCCCTGAAGGGAAAAGCCGAAAGAAGAAGAAGAAGAACTTTGAACCATACAGGCCCCATTGGATCAATAAACAGCCAACAGAATATGAAAACGTAATAATGATACCACTGTTTTCAGCAATGTGTCACTCAACTCTTGACAGAGGTGGCAGAGTAGGTCCAGTACCTCCAACCCATGTCCGCTGATGAGGTCATGCAGCAGGCAGTGAATAATGTGGTGGCAGTTCCTGGTACAGGTGTCTCCCCTTTCCTTGCTTTCTCTCAATCTCTTTCTTCTACCCCATCTACTTGCCCCAACTACTTCACCTCTGATGTCAGCTTCAACTCCCTCTTTCTCTACAAATGTAGAATCCTTTGCACCCATCAGGCCTGGTGTGGCATGAAAGCTGGGCAATTCTGACACACAGCATGTTTTCCCCTATTAAGCAAAATCATACTGCATGTCAATGAATATACTAGGGAGTACACATCAGGCATTTGTAGTTTAGGGGTTAAAAATGGACCACCATCCATCATATGCTGATCCAATGTGGGGCATTAGGAAATGCACAATTGATGCATCCCACGAGACCCTGAGGAGTGCCATTGATGATATATCCCAGGATTAGTTTTCAATTATTGGCAATGTGCTTAGAAGATGCCACTATGCTCTTGAAGGAAAGGGATTGGTTTTTATCAGAAAAGGATTGGTTATGTCTACTGTGTTTCATATAGCCATCAGCTTTGTGCACTGTGACAAATTATTATGTTTAAAAAAACCTGAAAAAATGTTCTGATATACTATTACTGATCAAGAGTTTAGTGTTCTAGGTTAACAGAAATATTAAACCAAAATAGTATGTAGCATTAAATGAATCTTATCTGCCTGGTTATATACATACCATGTCTAACAGGCAGGGAAGGAGTCACAGTTATTTTTGATGATAAACTAGGCACCGTGCAAAAATCTAGACACAAATTCATGTTTGAAGTCTACCAAGTTGATTATGAATTTGCAGATTTCATTTCAAACCTAGTTGTTGCTTTAGACAAATCATTAAATGTGGGAGACCAATTTGCAGATTAAAATAAATGATCAGTATTTCAATTAGCATGAAAAGCATCCTAGGTTACAAAATATCTAATAAAAGATAAAAATAATACTAGACATTTATTTAACACTGTATCAAAATTAAATACGAGTAAAACGACTGCAGAAAACCACATACCATCTATTGGTAGCAGCAATGAATTTAATGAACGAAGGAATCATTTCTATAAAATTCAGACTATTCTTTTAAAATCAAAAAATGTGATCTTGCAGAATATTACTATTTCTGATCAGCTCTTAGAATTTTTACTTCCCTATTTAATTTTTACCATATTCTCCTTCAAAATTATCAATTTGTGACTACATACCTTACTTACATAATTCTTTACACAGAGAATACCTGTTACGTCCGAGCCCCTCCTAAAATAAGAAATTCTTCCCATAGTACTATTTTTATAAACAGATTTTCAGATCAGGGGTCTCATTTATAAAGCGTGCGTACGCACAAAACAGGGCTGGAAATGTACGTACGCCAGTTCCCATGCAAAGGTTGTGATCTATAAAAAACAAACTTGACGCACCTTTAAGCAAACTTTGAGACGTGCGTACGCACATTCTGGAGACAAAGGGAATTGGCTACATATATGGTGAGGTCGTGAACTGAAGTTAGATTGTAGAAAATAAATGTGGGAAGAGCGATTATAAGAATTATATATAGCTGCAAGCAGCGATGGCGGGCCCTCGCACGTTTGTTTATCGCTATACAGTGCCTCCCAGAAAACAATGCACGGTGGGCAAGTGCATCAAGTGGGTAAATATCAGTGGACTATTTTATGTTGTTACTGACCCATTTGGGGACTGTAGGTAAATGAAACCCCACATTTTAGACAAACGGGGGCGCTAGTGAGCCACTTAAGAGACACACCTTTGTCTGACCTTTTTGTCCACACTTAACAGCCGACAAATGTGATGTATGTGTCAAATTTCAAGTTAATCTAAGCAAGCCAAAAGCCTTAAATATGCCTGAAATAAAAGTAAACTTTGACACAATGCCATGGCAACAGTGTTTGAGATATCAAAAATCCGTTCGCAATTTCGCATCTCCAATATCTCTGCGTCATGGAGGCCAAGTCTGGTCTCAATTGCATGAATCCCCTAGGAGGAGTATTTAAAAGTTTACCGCATGCAGCTGACAAACAATTCACCTTTGTGACTGACACACTTCCTGGGGCCTGTTGGTGGCGCTATACCCGGGACTCACAATAAGCACATCGATGCGATCGGAATCCTTGGCCGAACATACACACCGCGTGTCATCACAATAAGACATTTTTTGCTTTAGATATTAGACACTTTCTGTTTCTTTGAATTCGCCATAATTAGTCGCCTCGCCATGGCAACACCGTTCGAGATATCAAAAATCCCTTCGCAATTTAGCAAATGCAATGTCTCGGCATCATGTTCACCACGTTTGATGTCAATCGCATGAATTCCCTAGGAGGAGTATTTAAAAGTTCACCACATGCAACTGTTGTGACTGACACACTTACTGGCGCCTGTTGGTGGCGCTATGTCCGAGATTCACAATAGGCACATCGATGCGATCGGAATCCTTGGCCGAACATACACATCGCGTGTCATCCCAATAAGACATTTTTTGCTTTAGATATTAGACACTTCCTGTTTCTCTGAATTCGCCATAACTTTGTCGCCTCGCCATGGCAGCACCGTTCGAGATATCAAAAATCCCTTCGCAATTTAGCAAGTGCAATGTCTCGGCATCATGTTCACCACGTTTGATGTCAATCGCATGAACTCCCATTCCAAACAGTCCAAAACAATCCAAAATGGCCGACTTCCTGTTGGGCGGAGCTCATAGTATAGAGCGCGAAAGTTGTTCGGGTCGATGAGATCTATATGCGTCCCAACTCTCGTACATGTGCGTACATAATTGCCTGATCTGTGCACCAATGTTTGTTTTTGCATTACAGGGGGGCGCTACACAGCCCCCCTGCCACGCCCATATTCCAGCCTTTGCCCAATCCTAGTGTCACACGACTCTGACGTGTGTGCCAAATTTCAAGAGTTTTTGAGCATGGTAAGGGACCCCAATTGGCCAATGTGTGGGGAAAAAAAAAAAAAATCCAACAGTGTTGTTTGTGCTGATTGTTTTAGGCTATATACATCTAGTAAAATCCAAACGTAATTCAAAATGTATAAAAAAAATAATACTAATAATCAGCGCTGCCTTACAGTCACATTGTCCACAACGGGAGCGCAAATACAGTCATGAAGCACAATCGCTACTCATCATCGGTCCTAACTATTATGGTGTTCATTACAAAACCGTCATGAAGAAGCATGTGTTCATTATAACATTCATTCATTCATTTTCTACCGCTTTATCTGAACTTCTCGGGTCACGGGGAATCTCAGGCGTCTTTGGGCATCAAGGCTCACTATAACATTTTCGTCTTAAATTTTCGCCCACAAATTAATTCTGTGATTTTGTCAAGGTGTTAACGATCAGTCTAATTGCAAGAAACATATAAATCCTCCGGTGACCCGGGTATATAATGCTTCATGATGGCACTGCTGGCACTGTTGAAGGATTACGCCAATGGCAGAATAAGGAGAGAACGAGTTTTCAGGGACTATGATGATATCCTGGCCCATGCTGATGACTGGCTAATAAGCCGATTTAGATTCCCTAGAGCTGTGCTCTTGGATCTATGTCAGGTTCCCCTACACTGTGCGAGAACAGGCCGAAATGGTTAGAGGTGTGCGTACGCATGGTTTTATAAATCGGAATATTTTTTGGCGTACACCATTTTTGGCTTTTGGGCGTACATAAACTTTTAGTAGGGATCCTACGCACAGTTTTATAAATGAGACCCCAGACCTGTGAAACAAAGATTTTTTCCTCTGACAAAAATGTCCTCATGTCCCTTTCAAAAACTACAAATGGAACTGTCCTCAGACTCTTTGATCTCACAGACCAAATGCCTGGGCACTAATCATGCCTGGGCACTAAAAAATATGATTGATGCATAAGGGTAGAATGTCAAACTTTAAACCTCCCTAAATTTGCCAACTCATCCAATCAACATGCACGGCTGTATCTCTCTGTACTCTCTGTGCTCCTTTTAGTGACAGATTGGATGAAACAGGTCAAGATGCCAAAAGCAAGTTTTCACAGACTTCACAGCTGTGAAGTCTGGACACAGTATAACTGTGCATGGGTGTCTGTTCCATATCCGACTCCAGGGGACCACGCAGCAAGAACTTAGAGACTGCTGAGTATTTCTTTTCATGGAAACGTGACTTTGGGCTTTGTGTTTAGTACACTGCTGTTTACTCTGCTGACTCACTACTGTGCAGCAGTGAAAGCTCAAACCACATCAAATTCTCTGATGATATGACCATAGTGAAGAACCTCAAGTTGTCTCTCAACACCTGCGCCATCAGAAAGAAAGCCCAGCACTTCTTAACTTTCTGCAAATTATCAGCTATATATGATAAAAATGATAAGTCTTTTTCTTGTCAAAATTCCCCATGCTCTCACCCTCATCTCATTCTTAGATTCCTGTTTCCTTTATTTCCCAGGTCCACCCTCAACCGTTTGCTGCGCATGAACTGTAGCAAATTGTGTCTTGCATATAGATTCCTTCTGTGTATGATCTTCTGTCTGTGATAGACCTGAATGCTCCATTTGTATATAATTTCTTTGTAAATACCACACACCTGTTTAGTGGTTTGTAGGAAGTCAACACCATTTACAGGTACTTTGTGTGTGTATTTTCATTTATTTAATTTTTTTGATAGGTTATTTGAGTTCAATTGTGTATAGTTAGAGGGAGTTTGTATATTGTTTTGTCCTGGACGTCTTCTGAAGCTGTCAACACCATAGAATGAATCGTGCCACGATTGTGATTTTTTTTTTACCTGTATGTTGTGCCAATAAGTAAAATTAAGTTTAAAAATAAGATAATATTAAATTAAGATATTATTTCATACATGTAGCAAAATTCATGCCCAAGTTCTAACTTTACCTTGTGAGAAATTGGAATTGCACACAACCCAGAGACTAGCATGTTAATTAATGCAATAGGTGGAGAATGTACCTCATACCCCGCCCTAAACAATGTTTGACTGTGGGAAACATTTTAGGGTTGGACTAAACAGAAAAGATTAAAACTCTGACACCAATGCACAAGTTGATTAAACGAGAGTCAAGAAGTGTCAATTCAAGACACCATTTCATCTGCATCAATACTGGTTCAAGCAAAGGCTCTGACACCAGCCATTGCAGAACTACAAACCACCATGTGACTCATCAGGTACATCCACTATCCATCAAAGATATGCCAACCAGTATGACATATCTTGGTCTGCCAAGGCATCACAGAAAATCAGCACAACCAGGGAACTCATTTCAGAAATGGTGCAGCAAGGGAATGCAAATCCATGTACAAAATAAAATACAAAGCTTGAAACCCTTCTTAAGATCTAAAAGAAGTTTAAATTGAGAAGTTGATGTTCATTCAGGTCACGGTCTGCGAAACACTATACAGTGCTAGAAACTTTTATTCATTAAAAAAACACACTAAGTTATCCTTCTTGTTGGATGAGAATAATTGATCAGCTCTGTAAGAATAAAATTTTATAAATTTACTGCTCTGAGCTGTTGTTAGATTTTCCTTACATTACTGGAAAATGGAGAATGTTGGCACTTAAATATATATAATTATTCTATTCTATTATATTGGTAAAAAAATATGGGCAGCTCAGTATAAATTGCTAATTCCTTGGAAGGGAATGTGGGCACTTCAATCTATAATGCTAATTACATATGGCACTAGAATTGTCTTGTGGTCTTCTGTATAAAGAAAAAGAAAGCATGGTAAGGATATTGACATTTTTTCCACAAACTTATCCTGTTTGTCATCTGTCTTGGGAAAGTTCTGGATGTCATTTTCCAACCTCTGGATCTGACGTTCCATTGAGTCCAATGTAGCTTTGAGGATCTGAGCTGACACTGAAAAAGAGAAGAATATGAGCTAGTATTCAGGGGAATATTCTGTGATACATAATTAACTCATGATAAATGCACATCACTAACAATACCAACATACATATTGGATATCAAGCTAAGTACTTCAGTTTAGCTTATGCTTTCTAAACATCTCAGAATATGCTGCTTTACTACAAATAAATGAAGTACTTATCTTAACACCCAATATGTAAAATGGGACTTTAGTACATTTGTCTGCATAGCATTCAATTGTCATTGTCAAGTAACTAATTCTCTAGTGCAAAAATGGACCTGTAAGTAATACCTTTAGTCATCTGCTCCATAATTTCTTTTTTTTTATCTATATCTGTTAAAAAAACATGTATAAAATTTAACATTCAATGAGTCTAAATGAGTCTAACCCATAACCTCAGGCAAAAGTGGAGAAAAACTAAATTAGAGGTTTTTAGAATTGCGTAAAAGGACAGTATGTCCAGCTATAGACAGATGCTAGGGCTGGGCTTATTATAAGCAAACTTATAGAAAATAACCAAAAAAAAAACAGATATCTGAACACACTATTCCATCACAGCTCAGTAGTGAGGACTTGAGATTCTTCGCTGATAAAATCAAAAGTATAAGGAACAAAATAGTTGACGTTCAACCCATGAGAACATCTCGTAAACCAGTCTCACCTAAAGCTCTACACTCACAACTACAGTGCTTTACAAGTACAGAACAGGAAGAGTTAGACAAGCTTATTACTACAGCTAAATCAACAACTTGTTTACTAGATCCCATTCCAACTAAATTACTGAAAGAAGTGTTACATAAAGCTGGTGAGCCTCTTGTTTATATTATTAACTCCTCGTTATCTTTAGGTTACGTCCCTAAATCCTTCAAGTTGCCAGTTATTAGGACCCGCATTAAGAAACCTAATTTAGATCCTAATGAACTATCAAATTACAGACCTATTTCACACCTTTCGTTTATGTCTAAAATACTAGAAAAGGTTGTTCTTAGCTTCGAACTAAGACCGCATGTCACTATTATGCCCCTTTTCCACCGAGGCAGTTTGAGTGTTTGTTCGGAGCCAGAGCCTCATTTAGAACCAGTTCTTTCTTTTTCGACAGCCAAAGCACCGGCTCTGAACCAGGAAAAGTGGTTCTTAAGTAGCACCAAAATGTTGCTGGACTAGACTTAAGAACCGCTTGTGTTAGGGGCTGTGGGCGGGGCTACTGTTAGCGCATTTGATAATGTACCTTAAGTATACTAATGTTTAATACATTTTCACTTTACCGCAATATGATACATTATCAGCACACATGATAGTAGGTAGCTACATGCTAAGGCTAACTTTTTTCTGTGTTAATGATAAAATAACGTTATGTCCTTTCTCGATTACAACCTCCGTTTATACAGATTACATGGAGCTGCACGTACACATTGGATTCGCCGCGTTTGGATGCTAATGTAGGTTCACAAAGCCATGAGCATTAACAGTAAAGCAACATCCGCCATTGATGTGTTTGTGTTTGCCGCTGCTGCGCTAACGTTGCTGGCACACGTGACACGTATACAGTGACGTCAGACTCGGCTCTGTGATGGCTCTCTAGCCGGTGGAAAGACAAACGGGTTCTTAGAAGGTTCGCCAGTGGAACCAACTTTGAACCAGCACCAGCGCTAGCTCTGAACCAGCACCCGGTTCTTTTTGGTGGAAAAGGGGCATAAGTTCTACTTGAACTGAGTGCTGAATTTGACACTATAGAACCCAACATTCTCCTAGATCGCTTAAAAAACTAAGAATCACTTAAAACTGGAATCCTCCAGTTTATTACAAGTTAATAATGGGGTCGCTCAAGGATCAGTTCTAGGACCTCTGCTTTTCTCAATACACATGAGTCCCTTAGGAAACATCATTAGAAACCATGGGATTAGTTTTCACTGTTATGCTGACGATACACAGCTATATACCTCATCAAAACCAGATGAAATAGCTAAATTGTCTAAATTAACTGAGTGTGTTAAAGAGATAAAAGATTGGATAACCTGTAATTTTCTGTTGTTAAACACTGATAAGACAGAAATACAAAAACCAGTACACAGAAGCTTTCACACTTCAACTTCCATTTAGATTGATGTACTGTAGTAGTTACTAGTCTTTTGAAAATCATTTCACCCATACTACAAAAACAGCCTTCTTCCACCTTAGAAATATTGCCAAGCTAAGAAACATCCTATCCTTATCTGATGCTGAGAAGCTAGGTCATGCATTAATTACCTCTAGACTGGACTATTCTAATGCATTACTAGGTGGTTGTCCTGCATCTTTAATAAATAGGCTACGGTTAGTCCAAAATGCAGCTTAATGTAGATTAAAAACCTCTCTTCAGTCAGGCATACACATAAAACTTCCCATAATCTTGTGCTCTAATAATGCACATTATCATCTAGTGCTTGCTAATATTATGAACAGCAGCCACGTTAATCCCTCTCCACTGCTTCTCTCTTTCTAAACATCCCGAGGCATCCAGAAACAGAGCATACCAGCTCTGATTGTCTTTTCCGTGCCATGAAGATTTTGGACCTCCACTGAGATGAGGCCGACTCTGTGAGGATCCTGAGGCATCTAGAGATTTACCAGCTCCAGTTGGACTCTGCTATACTTAGGACAACAATCTCCTCATCAATACAACATTTGTCAGACTGTATATTTATAATCACACCCTCCAGTGTCACCAATATGGGGATGGGTTCCCCTTTGAGTCTGGTTCCTCTCAAGGTTTCTTCATTTAACATTCAAGGGATTTTTTCCTTGCCACTGCCGCCTTTTGTTCTATGTTTATGTTCTGTAAAGCTGCTTTGAGACAATGTCAATTGTAAAAAGCGCCATATAAATAAATTTGAATTGAATTGAATTCACAGTCAACCTGCGTATTCAGATTTGCTTCATATACTTCTTTATTTCATTAGATCATGATATGGCATCGACAGTATGTAACAGAATATATGCAAAAGTAAATAACATAAAATACTCAGTCTAAGAAGTACTGTATTCCTGCATTAAATTTTTGTCATTTTTGCAATCAAACACACATTCACACACTACAGAAAATTTAGAGATGCCAATCAGCCTACTATAAAAGCATTGGACCTTATGGTAGTTTGAGATACAAAGTAACTATTTTTAAATTGTTTCATTCATTCATTCATTCATCTTCTACCGCTTATCCGAACTACCTCGGGTCACGGGGAGCCTGTGCCTATCTCAGGTGTCATTGGGCATCAAGGCAGGATACACCATGGACGGAGTGCCAACCCATCGCTGGGCACACACACACACTCATTCACTCACGCAATCATACACTAGGGACAATTTTCCAGAGATGCCAATCAACCTACCATGCATGTCTTTGGACCGGGGGAGGAAACCGGAATACCCGGAGGAAACCCCCGAGGCACGGGGAGAACATGCAAACTGCACACACACAAGGTGGAGGCGGGAATCGAACCCCGACCCTGGAGGTGTGAGGCAAACGTGCTAACCACTAAGCCACCGTGCCCCCCTTTTAAATTGTTTAATTAGTTTAATTAGTAAAACTCAATAATAATAATAATAATAATAATAATGATAAAGGTGATATACCGCAAATATTTAAATATTTCATTTAATTGACACACACAAGGAATTTGGTTCCAGCTGTTTGTGACTCTCAAAAGTCATGATGTGATGACTGACAGTTCTGATAATGCAGTACTTGTAGATATGAAGCAGGAAATTTAATTATGGTGAGTTGTTAATCAGAGTGATTGCCTGGGGAAAGAAAGCATTCCTGTGTCTGGCAGTTTTGGTAAACAAAGTTCTGTAGTTCCTGCCTGAAGATAGGAGCTGAAAGAGGTTGTGTCCAGGGTGAGAAGGGTCAGTAGTTATTTTTTCCTGTCCGGTTTCAGGTTCTTGTATGGTACAAGCCCTGGAAAGTGGGCAGGAGCACCAATTATTTTTTCTGCTGTTTTTACTGTGTATTGCAGTCTGTTCATGTCCTGTTTTTTTGCTGCTCCAAACCAGATGGTGATGGATTGGACAGCTCCTGTGTCAGACCATACTTCCTTAATTGACGTAGAAAGTACATCCTCTGATGGTCCTTTTTGATGATGGAGTTTATGTTGCACTCCTATTTCAGGTCTTGGGAAATGGTAGTGAGTAGAAAGCTGAAGGTCTCCACAAATGACACAGGGCTGTTGGATATTGTGAGGGGGAGTACTGTTGAGGGGTCTTTCCTAAAGTCCACTATCATCTCCACAGTTTTGAGGGTGTTTAGCTCCAGACTGTTCTGACTGCACCATAGCACCAGCTGCTTCACCTCATGCTGATATGCAGACTCATCGCCATCTTGAATGAGACCGATGAGTGTAGTATCATCTACAAATTTCAGGAGTTTAACAGTTGGGTCACTTGACATGCAGTCATTAGTATAGAGGGAGAATAGCAGTGGGGAGAGGACACATCCCTGAGGAGCACCAGTGCTGATTGTCCGAATACTGTAGGTAACACTTCCCTATTGTTTCCTGCCTGACAGGAAGCTGGTGATCCACTGACAGATGAAAGCGGGTATAGTGAGCCTTAGGAGTTTGGAGTGGAAAATTTCTAGAATTATTGGATTAAAAGCTGAACTGAAGTCGACAATGAGAATCCGGGCATATGTCCCTGGGCAGTCCAGGTGTTGCAGAATATAGTGCAGTCCAATGTTGACTGCGTTGTCCACTGATCTGGTTGCTCGGTAGGCAAACTGTAGGGGATCCAGCATCCGTTCTGTTACAGTCTTTAGGTGGGCCATTACCAGCTGTTCAAAGGTCTTCATGACAACAGATGTCAGAGCGACAGGTCTGTAGTCAGTCCAGTGATGGATGGTTTCTTGGGGACCAGGATGATTGTGGAGAGTTTAAAACAGGAGGGGACCTCACACAGCTCCAGTGATCTGTGATCGGGGGAAGTCGTGGCCTAAAGGTTAGAGAGTTTGACTGGGTTTTGAGTGGGTTCGAGTCTCGGGCCAGCCACGACTGAGGTGCCTTTGAGCAAGCACAAATAAGTGATTTTGGTTTAGGGATCTGGATGAAGATCAACAGACCACTACCTGACGAGACATCTTTTTCCGCTTCCCTGTTATCACGATGGCAATTATTGTTCTCCTGGAAACTACCAAATCCAGACTTATCCATCTTACAGTTATACCTTGAGATACGAGTGCTTTGACATACGAATTTTTGGAGTTAGGAGCTGTGATTCGACCATATTTTTGGCTTGAGATACGAGCAAATTTTTGATACACGAGCATCCGAGCCGCCGCCGCCGCCGCCACCAAAACAAAGATGTGTGCAATCACGTGTGCTCTGTTTCCCCCGCCTCAGCTTCCCGCGTCTCACTCGGTTAAAGCCGCCTTTCCACTGCACACGACAAACGACGGCCGATAAACAGGAACTCATTCATTTCCTATGGAGAGTCGCAAGGTGAGGTGCCGACCATCTGCGGATCCGTAATTTTCTGATCCATTTTAAGCGTTAAATCCGTTAAAAATTTGAACTTGTGCGACTACACCGCATCTGATATGCCGACCGGACAGGTTTTTATTAAAACGACCAGCAGATGTTAGTGAGGAAAGAGTGACAAAAAAGGCAAAAACAAGTGAAGAGAAAAGCGATGAAGAAAATTAAACAAAATGAATGTAAAGAAAACAGAAATTGTAGCAATTAAGTTCAGTTAAGTTAAGAGAAATCAAGCATAGCGTTAGTTCTGGCAGGCCACATCGTCAAGCGTGCATCAGCTGTTAATCAGCTGTCCACGACGCGCACCAATCCGGTTACTACATCCATATTACCCGACCATTTAAATTCCCATTCATTGAGCCGCTTTCTAGCGCTTCGCTGCTGCTGCGATTTAAACTCCCTCCTCCAACCCCGACTCCACCATGCCGGAACCTGTGTTCGTTGTACCAGTTTACGTCAAAAATCTCCACATATTTATTTCTCTCTTTCCCCCTCTCTCTAATTATTTAATTATTTATTAATCAATTTATTCATTTATTATTTTCCTTTCCTATTTTTAACTCTATGCATGATTAATGGTTCTGTTATACGGGGGGCTATTCTATTTTCTAGTTGCTGCTCTCCCCGCTCCAAATGAAGTTTAGTTAAGTTCCATTTAAGTGTAAAGTAGCATTGCGAGTAAGTGAACGAAAGTGAAAGTGTAATTCCTCCTATCTCCTCTCCTCCACCTGTTTACTCCTCCCTCAACCTCTGTGCGTTTCCGTAAAGTAAAACCAATTTATTTTTTTAACATTCTCTTTTATTACTGTATGTTTTTATACAATATTTGTCATTTTATAAATACAGGTACTGTACATTTTTCATATTCAAAACACAAACAAAACAACTGCAGTGGAATTTTGCGAGCTGGAACGGATTAATGGGATTTCAATTAATTTAAATGGGGACAATTGCTTTGAGATACGAGCAATTTGAGATACAAGCAAGGTCACGGAACGAATTAAACTCATATATATCGAGGTATCACTGTATTGCCAAACACAGAAGCGGAGATCTGTAGCTATTGACTCTGCAGAAGGTTGGTGACTTCTGCGCACTGTGCGCCTCAGCATGTGCTGACCCCGCTCTGTGATTTTACGTGGCCAATGACTTTGTGGCTGTTGTTCCCAATTGGTTCCACTTTGTTATAATACAACTAACAGTTGCCTGTGAAATATTTAGTAGTGAGGAAATTTCATGAATGGACTTACTGCTCAGGTGGTAACCTATTACGGTATCATGCTTAAATCCAGTGAACTCTTGAGAGTGACCCATTCTGTCACAAATGTTTGTAGAAGCAGTCTGCATGCCTAGATTTTATATACCTGTGGCCATGGAAGTGATTGGAACACCTGAATTTAATGATTTAGAGGGGTGTCGCAAAACTTTTGGCAATATAGTGTATACGCAATGAACATATTTATTAAATAAATTCAACAACTATAAAAGTAATTATAAAATGATAAGCAAAAACTGAGAATAGTGGAGGAGAACAAAGAATTTGAGTGTTGACAGTTTAATCAGAATTGATTAAAAAAACTTAAAGCAGGTCATGCTTAGACAAGTAAATCTCAATAATATATATTTACATTCATGTCAGATCCAATGCACATCTCACAAAACATGAATTCCAGTGAGACCTTCTGCTGTCAAGCATGTGATTTGTGATGTGTCCGTGTCTCATTGAAACATGCATTCATGTGAAGATGCTCTCTATGATGCAGTGGTAAAAAATTTTCAGGATCTCTGAGAATAGATAAAATATTTTGATTCTTCTCAGGAAGTAAAGATGCTGTTGCACCTTCCTAACCAGAGTTAGTGTTCTGATGCCAAGACAGATCCTTTAGAGATGTGGATGCTCAACTTCAGTGCCGTTGATGTTGATAGTGGAGTGTCATTTTCTCCATGTAGGCTGATCCATCATTATAGCTGATATGACCAACCAAGGTGGTATCATGTGCATACTTGATAAAGATGTTGGAGCTTTATAGAGATGTTGGATTCAGAGGACCACAGTCATGGTAAACAGGGAGTAGAGCAGTGGTCTCAGAACACAGCCTTGTGGGACAACGGTGTTCAAGATGAGGGATGAGGGCATGTGATTACTCAATCTAAAATACTGAGATCTATTAGTTATGAAGTCCATAATCCATCTGTCCACATGGATTGGCAGATACCTAGGTCTCTGAGATTAGTGATCAGTTTATTGGGAACTACTGTCTTAAATGCAGAGATGAAATCAATGGACAACATCCTAATGTATGTATGGTTATTATCCAGGTGAGTAAGAGCTAGATGAAAAGCAGAGAAATAGCATCCTCCGTTGTCCTGTTTGAATGGTAGGCAAACTGGTGAGGGGAAGAAATTGTTCAGACACTCTGCAGATGAATGTATGGGCACTGGTATGATGCTTGTAGACTTCAAATATGTTGGAACAGTGGCCTGGGCCGGTGACAAGTCAAAGATGTCAGTAAAGACTCATGCCAGTTGGCCAGCACAAGTCCTAAGCACACATCCAGGTATGCCATCAGGGCCAGCTGACTTATGTGTATCTACTCTTCACAGTGCAGAGCACACTTCTGTTGTGGAGAGTGATATAGGATGAATAACTTTGAAGGAGTCAAAATTTGTGGTGTGATGTTTGACACCTTAATCGATGCTAGCAAAGAAGTGGGTGAGCTTGTCTGGGAGGAAAGCACTTCTGGATGGAAGCAACTGTGTAGTAGATTTGTGATCAATGATATTCCAGATGCCGCTCCACATGTGTCTGGGGTCAGAATTGCTGCTGACGTGCACATCGATGTGAAGTGTATGTGCATGCATGGCTTACCTAATTCAGGTTGGCCCTGGCTCTGCTATAGACTTCTGCATCACCAGATTTAAAAGCAGCATCTCTTGCTTTCAGCAAGAGGTGAACCAAAGAGTTCTATCACAACTTATAATTAGGAAAGTGTTTGTGTTTGACAGTAGAGACATTGTCCCCGTTGTTCCTATGTGCCTCAGGACAACCACCATCGTATCCATCCCTAAGAAGTTGAAAGTGTCCTGCCTCAAAACTATCATCCCTTTGCACTCACACCCATCATAATGAAGTGCTTCATGAGGCTTATCATGAGGGACATCAAGACTCAGCTACCACCTTTAGTAGACCCCCTGTAGTTTGCGTATCATCCATGATGCCATTGCCACGACCCTCCATCTGGTCCTTACCCACCAGGAAAATAAAGACACGTTGTCTCACCCTCCACTGCTTCCCCAGGACATGCTTCAGCTACAGTATGGGGGAAGTTCTGTTTGATGTGTTTGAGTCCATCTCCATTCACAGAGGTGTGAAGTGGAAGATACACTCATGGTCCCACCATGTATATAACTCTCAAACTCAAGAGTGATGTATCTAAATCTCTTTGATTGTTAAGACATTTTTAAAAAAACGCTATGTGATTTTATTTATTTAGAGGATAATTAATGCTTTGTGTTGTAACCTCTCACATTCTAAGCACATATTCAGTCTATTATAAGACTTTACAAAACGTTACAATCTTACTTTTATTAAACTCTATAAGGTTTTATTTAATAAATGTCAAAAATGCCTTCAGTTTTATTCATAAGTTTATTTTTAGAGTTAGGTTATAGGGTAGGAGTAGGGCTTAATTATCTCAATAAGTTATCATCCTTTTAATATTTCTTTTATAAATATAATGATTTACACTCTGTCATCATTACATAATGATGCATTGCAATAATTTATACTTATAAATAGTGGCAGATAGCATATTAGCATATAGCATATAACCAATTGCATATAACTACTATCTACACTTAATATCACCAATAAATGCTATAAATCAATAAACTTTAATAAATATAAGGAATAATGAAGTTAAAAAATGGAAACCTTGTACCTGTAACCAGGGCTTGATACTGAGGCTAGTGGTTTTCCAAAATGATAAGACTAACTAATCCTACTCAACTAGCTCCGAGCGGGCCTCAAACCAACAACCAACGTAGGTCTGGTACTTGAGAGTGGTGCCTTAATGATGATGCTAAGCATCTGTCGATAGAAAACATCTTGAAGTCAGGTTTACATACTCTCTCTCGCCAGTTTTTGTTTTTGGTAAATTATTATTTTGGTATTATTATTACCCAGCCAACTTGTCCAGCAAGAGAATGCAATATATTTTTATTCAATGATAGAGCACTGTTTTTTAGGATCCCTCCTCTTTCTCCATGTTCCCTCACTGCTGTAGGTGTTACACAGTGCAATACTGACTGAGATGGAATTGCTGCATTCACAAGTTAAAGCTACTGAACCTTTTTAATTACTTTTACTGTTGTAAGAGGTTTCTGTAAATAGTTTATTGTTATACAGTATTTCAAAATATTAGTTTCTATTTCTTGTGGTTCATTTTAAACAAAGGGTTTCTGTGTATCCTAATTTCTGAATGGTACAGTCATTCTGTAGATTTTGTACAAGCTTTCCAAACCTAGTTGCTCTATGACCAAACTCGTATTGTGTCTTCTTTAGGAATCATGTCTTTTCTCCATTTTTTGCTTTAATATGTCATTTATCCCTTTCCTTGTTTTTTTTATTTGCTGCAATAGTTTTGGGGTGCTTTTAGGTCGCCAAAAATTTTTATTTTTTTATTAGATATTTTGGCATCTTTTTTAATTAATTTTGTCAAAGCAATCAATTTGCCATATATCACGGCCTTCCATGAGTCACACAGGATAGACAGTCCTACTTCATTGTTATATTATTTTATGGTTTCATTTCTAAATTAAGTATTATGCAATTCCCTTGTTATTCGGTAGATATAAATTCTTCCTCTATGTTTTCCTCCTTCCTCAATCTACCAAAACAAGCATGTACACTTCACTAGATTATAAACATCCTTTAGCATAAAAAGATCTATCCTAGAGTAAACAAAATGTGGGACTATTCTTTGTGTTGTGTGTTCATACCCCAAAGTTTCGTAGAAAATTTTATGGAACCTGTCTTTTCAAATTGCTCATTAATTTTGCTCTTTTAACTAGATCTCCCAATCTGCTCTCATTTAAAAATATTAGATTTACCTTCTCAGATTGCATAATTGTTTGAAAAAATAACATGCTTAATACCTCATATATCCTTGTCTTAAGGGAAATACAATAAAAAAAAAAGACCTCTAAAATCTGAGTAACACTTGATTTTTGAGCCTCCCTCAAAAATTAATGTAAAAGCCTTAAAGAAAAATCAGAATTAAGCTTATGAACTTATTAATAAGATAAACTAAAATATGATCAAATTACAGCTTCAAATGTAATGGTACTTTAAAATAGAGAGTGTCCTTTCTTTAATATTAGCATCAAGTTCTAACTATTTTGAATATAGGAGTCTGTTTATGAGTCTGTAAAGTTTTTATAATCTGATATGAGTTGAAAGTTATTTTTTGTATGCCAATCGTAAGTAGTAATTTATGTTGCTTTCTATAGTGCTAATGACTAACTAAATAAAAATAATAAATAACCACAACCTATAACAAATAATAACAAACAACAACTACAAATTCTTATACAGCTTATCTTACATAGGGAGCTTTTCCTGGAGGACTTGGGGCACAAGAAGAACACCCTGGACATGGTGCCAACTTATCACACAGCACAATCACACAAACACCCACTACAGACCACTTAGAGATACTAATCACCCTACAACAAACCTTTGTTTGGAGTAGAACCCTGAATAACTGGCAGAAATCTTTGATAAGAAAGGAACACTACTGGTGGTTATTGGTGGTTGTGTTGTAACAACAACAACAATAATTCTAAAGTTCAAAGTGTATTGTGTAAAAAATTTAATAATGTTATTTCAATAATCTTCAAAAAACTTTCAAAGTAAAAACTTACACTGGCGATAATCTTATGTATTAATACAAGTCATTGTGTTAATACATGCCTAAAATACCTTTCTTTTCAGAAATCAAACTTCCCCATCTCCATCAACCTGTGTCTGATCCCACTAAGAATATGCTTTCCAACATTTAGATAATGTTTTCATGAAGGAAATAAAGTGGTTACCTACCTCTGATTTAAATTCAGTTTCTAAAAAAAAAAACTCTGTTTAGCTGCCCTCATCATTTTAATATGCATTCAATCCAAATATCAGTATCCAAGCTGTGAAAAATCTAAGTGGCAGTTCATGTTAAGCAATTAAAAGACAATGGCAGCAAATACGCAAAAAGTGTATGTAGTGCAAACTTCTGATATCATTGATATAAGATATAGTAAATAAAGCTAAGTCTCTTAGTTATTATTCTGAAATAAACTTTTATGAAATTAAATTATATATCCCCAAATGACTTAAAGGAAATGTATGGAGTTCTGAAAACATTGGGTTTAATATCTTTAGTCAAGATTACCAGCAGCGTCTCTACTACTTACTGTACAAAGGCTGAGAAAAGCCCATCTCCCTCCCCCATTCTGACTACGTTTTACAGAGGGACCATTGAGAATATTCTGAGCAGCTGCATCACTGTCTGGTTTGGGAACTGCACCATCTCAGATCGCAAGACCTTGCAGCGGTTAGTATTAGTGAGGACAGCTGAGAAAATCATTGGAGTCTCTCTTCCCTCTATCATGGACATTTACACCATACACTGCATCCGCAAAGCCAACAGCATTTGTGGATGACCACACACACCCCTCACACCCACTCTTCACCCTGATGCCATCTGGAAAAAGGTACCGCATTCGGGCCCTCATGACCAGTCTGTGTAACAGTTTCTTTCCACAAGCCACCAGACTCCTTAATAACTGAACGGAACCGTACTGAGCACAAAACACACACACACATCAACTGTATGGACTGCACAGATCTACACCAATTACACACTCTTCCATTATACATCCATCAAACTGTTTACATGCTGTTTTGCACAGTTCTTTGCTCTTTGCACATGCTGTCTCACATTTCAGTTGATTGCTGTTTTGCACAATACCTCATGCAACTGCTGCTATAATACTGTGTTCATTCCAGTATTTCTGCACATGCTATATTGATTGAACATACAGAATTTACACTGGTCTGCACTGTTTTTGTTTATTGACTTTTGTGTTATGTCTTGTATTTTTTGTTTGCATTGTCTTTTGTCCTGCACTGTCTTTCTTTTTTGTACTTAAGTAAGTTACTTTATGTAGCACCATGTTCCTGGAGAAACGTCTCATTTCACTGTGTACTGCAACAGCTATATATGGTTGAAATGACATCAGCTATATATGGTCTGAATAATGACATCTGCCAAATGCCATAAATGTAAATGTCCATGAGCCAAAGGCCTCCGATAAATACTGTAAATATAAATCCAATTCAAACACATCATGGAAACACATAAAATAAATATATAAAGAGACTATTCATATGGTTAAAATAAAAGTAAATCATATAATGAGATTTCTACCTCTTCAGCTTTCAGGCTGAAGTAACTAATCATAAATCTAGCACCTGGAGATAGTAATGATTTGTTGTAGGCTTCTTGACAGTCTCGCTGACCCACTGTCAATTTGAGCACCATTTGATTTTATAAAGACATCCTGTTCTTGGAAATGTCACTGTTTCATATTTTCTCCACAATGAATATTTTCACTGTGTTTTAAGATACATCAAATGCCTTTTTTCTTTTTTAGCAAGTATGATGTAACCCTCTCCTGAGTGATATCTTTGAACAATCTTTGAAACAGAAACAGAACAGCTGAAACAGAGTGCCAGCAAACCACATGCGCCCGCCCCCTCATCCCCCTCCCAATCATCTGTGTCCCATTCGAGAGGATTGTCATGGATCTTGTTGGGCGGTTACCGGAGTCAGCCCAGGGTCACAAATACATCCTGGTCATCGTTGATCATGCTAGCCGATACCCAGTGGCCAGGGAGCTCCTCACGCACTTTAGCCAGGTCAGAATCCCAAAGGACTTGCTCACAGACCAAGGTACGCCTTTTATGTCCCGTTTAATAGTAGAACTAATGTACTGTTTCTCTATGCTATTTGTTATCAATTGTTATTCGAATATACAGATTCCCTGTGAAAAAAATAATCATCTGGATGTTGCTGAGCTCTAGCCAAACTCCTGGGAAAGCCACCTATGTATTCACTGTACAATACAAATGTGGGGTTTTCTATTCGATTCTATTGGCTTAGACCTTTCCATAGGTGGGTGATACATGAAAATACCCCAAGCAGATGTTGCGCAATCAATGTTGGATGTCTCGCAATCAATGTTTTTACTGTCTGTATTGGTGAGGAGATTCCAAAACTAACCCTAAATAGTTATATTTCGATCAAATGTATGTACACCTATAGTAACATATAAATCATTTTTATAGTTCATTACTAAGTTTTATAGTTCGGTATCTGAGAAAATCAGATACAGTGTTGTGCCAACATGTGACCCTACAAAAACCCCTCTCTAATATCTCTGATATACAATAGATAAAGTCTTGAAACCATTAATGGTGAGATGTTATAAAATAAATTTCTGGAGATTTCAGGCCTTCAGATGAATGAATTCATAGGGATATTCTCTCTAGAATTATAAACGTTTGTCAGGCAGAATTTATTATTTATTTTTTTGCTGTGTTCCACCTTCTCTTGCTCTGACCTGGTAAAATATATACTTACAATCTCACATGTATTATCTTTATTTTGTTACCAGAATTACTGTACAACACAGGCAAAAAAATAGGCCTAGGGTGAAAAAACATGTGCCTTGCATTAAGCTTTATACAGGGCTCTCAAGTGTCATGCATTGAGCCACACATTGTATTTCTCAGGCAGAAAAACATTCTATCATATATTTAATATGCCGCAGGGTATTTTCGATGGTCGGTTTGAACAAAACCTCAACACAAAACAGCTTGCATCTGGACGGGACATTGTCCTCAGTCATGACCTTAAAAATGGCTGGGCTTGAGCTGAACTGTTTTAAATGGGAGCCAACATTAACAAATGATAAAGGAGTCCAAAAAGGCAACAAACACTTACAATAAACAACACCAGTCATAATCTCTCTCTCTCTCTCTCGCTCTCACACACAAATTAATAAATGGAAATTGAATAAATACTTTGTATTTGTTTAAATTGTGTTCAGTGATCCTTATGTAACCCCTTTTTCAGGGTTAATCTACAACATGTATAGAAATGGCGCAGCAGGAGCCTGGATTCTCAGCGGTGAAGTGGTGAACTGGCTGATCTCCCTGTACTTATGTAGAATTACTCTAAAGCCCGGAATTAGTATTTGTGGTGATTAACGAAGAAACTCCATTAATATCCAGTAGCGCGGTGCCTCCACTGGTGATTACTACACTTACTGATAGTGAGCAGTGCGTTATGTATGTCACCAGAACATGAAAATACAGTAACCGTACAAGGTCCTAAACTTGGTGTGCGTGCGCGTGTATGCATTCGTGTGTGTAGGTGTGCGTGTGCGTGTGTGTGCGTGTGTGTGGGAATGAGTTGCCACTACACCCAGTTATAATAACATAGAAACAAATAAGAGTTTATTACTCATTTACTGCAATAATCAGACTGCAGCATCAATGTCAATGACTTCAATGACTTCAAATGAAATTAAAAAAAAAGGGTCATGTAAAACAATGCCTTTGGATATCAAATAAACAACAAATGTAATAGTTCTCAAAACGCTTGTCGTTGGGGCCCGTTGGTGCACGTTATAAAACTCACCAAGATGAACAGTTCAATAGCTATTTTTGAGCTTATCACTCACTACTTTCCGATCCTCTGCTTCACAAAATGTCCGTCCTCACGGCCGAAGCGATGTCTCGTGGTATCCTTTAGCCCGCGAAACTCCAGCTCACCAAACGTGGCTCACAATCCGTGTTCAACGCGATGCGCGAACTCGTGTAGCTAACTCGGGTAGCTAAGTGTTATTAGCATAAGCTACCAGGTACGAAAACCATCCGCTGTTCACCGGTGAGACCTCGATGTTAACGACTGGCACCCCTCAGTTTTTTTTTTTTTAGAGTCAATAAAAAATATTAGAACTCCTTTTCGTTGTCAAACAATTCACTTTTTTTATATGGTTTCTTTTCCAGCTCGCCCCTCGTGCGCACTTCCTCAAAACAAAAACAAAGTCTCTCCTTCCCGGGCTTCCTTCGTTCTCTTCCCGCCCCCCTGCATTCATTGGCAGATGCATCCAATTGGCTCAAACAACAAACTTGATTGGATGATGTACACAGTCCCACATCATATCAGATGTTCAAAACTGCAAAGCATTCATGTACATTAAAGCAACTGCAGCAAATAAACATGCAGGGCAACAAAATTGACACAGTTCAATGCTGTCATCCATACCCCTACTTTACAGGTGCTTACACCCTCCCCCCACCAAAATACAGCATGTCCACATGCTGGATAACACTATATAACCAGGTGAATGAGAGAACAGAGGTAACAATCAACAAAACAAACTCATTACCAGATTCTAATAATCAAAGGCTAACCCAGGGTGTAATGGCATGGGAAATGTATGGCAAAAGTACAGGTATGTGAGTACATGTGTCGCAAAGGGCATTTAAATTGCACCACCAGGGATGAGACCTATTGTAATCCCCTAGACATGTTTCCCGATACACAGCACAATGGTTTGAACCTAAAACTGGGGTTTGGTTTGGCCCTCCCAGCTTCCCATAAGCCAATCGATCAATAGGCTTCTTTTCTCTGGCTGACCTACGAACTAATGGAGGAACTGAATCTGTGGAATCTACATCTAAGTAAGCTAACAATGGAGCATGAGCACAGCTACCATCTTGATCTACATCTGCTACAGTTTCTCCAACCTCAGTGTCTGATGGAATGTCTGTCAGGCCACTAATTTCATGCTCTGCATTAAAGCTACTTGAGCCAGTGGAGACACTCGGCACCGGTGAATTTGGTTCGGACTGTGCAATCCAATCAGTTTCTCTCATAGGAACATTTTGAACTGCATCCTCAGCATAACATCCAAACTCCGAATCAGAATCTGAAGAATTTTCGTCATGCTGACTTTCAGGGGGCAGCATTTTGGGTTCAGCATCTCTACGCTTCGCTCCGATTTTACGCCTTCCAACTCCAGAACGTGGCACAGGCAAAGTGTCGCCAACAGGACTCAATCTAACCTCCTGTCCAAGAGGCAAAATATGATTTCGGTGTAGCACTTTGACCGGCTCTCGGCTGTCAACAGGGTTCAACCGGTATACAGGAAGATCTGCCAGTTGACCCTCCACCACATAGGGACAAGAGCTCCACCTATCTGCAAGCTTGTTCTTCCCTTTTTGACCCAGATTTCGAATCAAAACCCGATCTCCTGGACTTAAACTGTGGTAGCGAACTTTCTGATCATATCGCTCTTTATTGCTCCGATTCATTTTGTTTGAGGTGGCTTGAGCTAACCCGTAAGCAGCTTGCAGCTCTCTTTTCATCTTCGCCACATATTTCAGGTGAGATGTGGGCGACAAGCCATCTGCGGATACACCAAAACAGACATCCACAGGCAACCGAGCTTCCCTACCAAACATAAGATAATATGGTGAATACCCAGTAGCCTCATTAGGAGTGCAATTATAGGCATGCACCAAGTGCGCAATGTGCTGACTCCAAGTAGACTTTTGCCGCGACTCAAGCGTGCCCAACATGTCTAACAAGGTTCTATTGAACCGTTCGGGTTGAGGGTCACCCTGTGGGTGGTAAGGAGACGTCCTGGACTTTTTCACCCCTAACATGGCCAACATCTCAGCCACCAACCTACTCTCAAAATCCCTGCCCTGGTCTGAGTGGATACGAGTGGGCAAACCATAATGAATGAAATATTTCTCCCACAGCGTCTTGGCCACGGTGACTGCTGTCTGGTCCCTAGTGGGAAAGGCTTGTGCATAACGGGTAAAATGGTCAGTGACAACCAACACATTACCGACATTTCGAGAATCAGGCTCAATTGAAAGAAAGTCAATGCACACGAGATCCATAGGACCCGAACTCTGTATGTGAAAAAGAGGAGCAGCCCGCTGAGGCAGGGTTTTCCTCTTGATGCAACGTTCACAACTTCTGCAGTATTTCTCAGCATCAACCCTCATACGCGGCCAGTAAAACCTATCACGCACCAATCTGTAAGACTTATCGAGCCCCAAGTGTCCGATGTCATCGTGCAACAATTTGAACACAAGGCTGTGGAACTGCTTAGGTAGCACTAACTGCTTAACACAGCGGTCGCCCTGCGTAAACGTCCTATACAGCAGTCCATTGCTAACTGACAGCTTTTTCCAATCCTTTTTAAAGGCCTTAATATCTGGGTGTTTGGTCTGAACGCTACCAACAGGCTTCTTAAGCCTAATAGCCTGCCATACCTCTCCTATAAATGGATCACTCTTCTGGGCTTCTTGAAGTTCACTCAGACTGACAGAGGGCAGAGGATCAGGAGCCACTCCTGTAGCCTGACAATATGCCTTGGGAATAGCAGATATTTGACTTCCCATCTGATCAACAAGGCACAAAGGAGAGAATCGGGCCGCTCTCTCTGCGGACAAAATCTGACACATAGCTCGAACACCAGGAGCTGGAATCTCCTGCCACTCATCATCAAGTGTCAGGCTGGTGTGAGGGCGTCGTGACAGTGCATCAGCATCCAGGTTCCTTCGCCCCGGCCTGTACTTCAAGTTGAAGTTGTAGGTAGACAATGCTGACAACCAACGGTGACCCGTAGCATCCAGCTTTGCAGACTTAGTTATATAAGTCAGTGGATTGTTGTCAGTTCTGACCTCAAAATTTACCCCATAAAGGTAATCATGCAGCTTATCTACAATAGCCCACTTCAAAGCTAAAAACTCAAGTTTGTGCGCTGGATAATTTCTCTCTGATGGAGAAAGACTGCGACTGATGAATGCTACAGGGCGCAACCCATCAGCGTGCTCCTGGTACAAAACACCACCAAGACCATCCATGCTGGCGTCCACATGCAACACATATGGCTTTTGGGGGTCTGCAAAAACCAATACCGGAGCCTGGGTGAGCCTCAACTTCAGTTCCTGAAAAGCACACTCACACTGGTCACTCCATCTGGGGCCAAATGGCTCTGATGGGCGGAAAATGGGTCTTGTGTTCACCCGTAACTGCGAGGTATGCTTCTTAACCGGCAGGCAGCCTTTCAACAGTTCGTTCAGAGGTCGACACAGTGCCGAAAACCCCTTCACAAAACGACGATAATAACCACAAAAACCCAGAAAGGACCTCAACTCCGTCACCGTCTGAGGTCGTGGCCAAGCAACAACCGCCTCAATTTTAGATGGGTCCGTGGCTATACCCTCCTGTGAAACAATGTGACCAACATAGTTTACAGACACCCTACCAAACTGACACTTATCCAGCGACACTTTGAGACCTTCCTCTCTCAAGCGATCAAGAACCTTTAGGAGCCGTTCCTCATGCTCTTCAAGTGTGCGACCAAAAATAATCAAATCGTCCAAATACACTAGTACCTCCAGCAGATTCATATCCCCGACAGTCCGCTCCATGACTCTCTGAAAGGTGGCAGGGGCACCACAGATCCCCTGAGGCATCCGTTCAAACTGATAAAACCCTAATGGGCAGATGAACGCAGTTTTCTCTTTATCGGCCTCACTCATGGGAATTTGATAGTAACCACTCCTCAAGTCTAAGACCGAGAACCATTTGCTACCAGAGAGACAATGGAGAGCGTCTTCAATTCGTGGAACGGTATACTGGTCGGGGACGGTTCGCTGGTTAAGTGTTCGGTAGTCAACGCACATTCTGACCTTACCAGATTTTTTTCGAACGACCACAATGGGTGACGCATATGGGCTCCTAGACTCAGAGATAATGCCAGTTTTCTGAAGTTCCCACAGATGTTTACGCACATCTTCTATATCAGCTGGGGCTAAACGGCGAGATCTTTCCCGGAAAGGCCGCGGGTCCATTAGCCGAATTTCATGCGTGGTACTTTTTGCACAGCCAACCTCCCACTCATGACAAGAAAAAACCTCTCTCCGCTGTATCATTTTCTCACATAAACGTTGTTTTGCCTCTTCAGGCATAGGAGAGTTACCAAAATCAAAAGAGGAAGAAGAAAACACATTGTTATTCCTCAAGCCATCCAGGGACCGTACCGGTGGTATTGCCTCTACAGGGAATATGTGAGCTAGGGGACTACCTCTCTTTACCTGCACTTCCCTAGAAGAGATGTTTCTCACTGTCACCCGGACACGATTAGAAGTCACATCAGACATTGGATGAACTTCAGGTCTGATCTCAAGCGCCGAAGTAGTGAAACCATGTATCGAATTAATAGCCTGGTCCACAAGTGCCAAAGACTCATCCAGTTTACCCGGAAACTTTACCAACCCGGGCAAGCGTAACACCTGCCCAGGCTGCAGAACAACAGGCTTACGATTAACAAACCATACAGTACCATGCTTATCCACCTCATCTTGTGAGACAGCAGTGTATTTAATGGATTCAAAGGCCTCTCTCATTACAGGATGTATGGTTAGAGTGCTAAGAAATGCATCTCCTGCCTGCTCTTGACAAGACTGGAACAGTTTCCTCACTAAATGAGTGTTAGTGCCAACCAAAATGGCAATCCCCTCTGTTGTCAGTGGGTCAGGGCACACAAGAGCTAAAGTATCTACAACTTGGGGAATACCCGTGAGGGCCGCAGTAAATTCAAGTCTTAGTGAAAGATACCCATCGTAGGGGTATTTGTGGGAGCTTAAACCCCATATTTCAAGACTATCCATTTTCTGTAAAGGTAAGTGCCTCAAATAAGTATCGTAAAAGCTACGATATAAAATAGTGACCTGTGAGCCACTATCAAGAATAGCTTTAGCATAGACTCCCTCTATCTGGACAGACACTTCAGCAGAAGGGCCCACTAACCCATCTGGCAGGTGTGACGAACAGGCACTAGTTCGATGGGGACACTGAGCGGAACGTGTCTTGCAGGAGGGAGCTCGGTGCCGTTCCTTCACCGAGCTCCGGGAAAGTTTCCCGGCACCCTTCCCTGAGTCCTTTTAAGCAGCTTCTGATTAACCAAGCGAAGGTTCTCCGAGCGAGTACAATCTCGCTTCAGGTGTCCGTCTTCCCCACACTTATAGCAGAAAATGCCAGATACTAAAGAAGGAACAGAAGACCTAGTCCTGTCAAGGGCAACAGCCTCCGAAAAGACAGCTGTAGCAGAGTTTTCTATAACGGGGCCCACAGCATTCTGTGCGACCCCCGCAGGAGTCCCCGTAGCCGTGCTCAAAAGTTTCGACACTAGCGTTGTCAGCTCCTTAACCTTTTGCCTTAAACTGTCTACCTCAGATGCTACCGGAGTCAATGATGCCTGGGAAGCCCCAACAGCAGCAGTCACAGGCACCTGTGAAACAGCCGCAGTGGCAACAGAGGCTTTTGCACTCTCTCGAACACTCACCCAATGCTCTTCCTCCCTCACCTCTCGCATGAGCTGAGAAAAGGATGGGGGATCTCTCAAAGTGTGCATCATTCGTACACGCTAAGCCACCAGGTTATTTGTGAGTGCGCCCTTGAACAGCTGCTCCAGGCGAGCCTGATCCAAACCAGTGGCATCCACTCCCCCTCTCAGAAGTGCACGGTGGAGAAGTTTATCCAAGCGATAAAGAAAAACAGACAGCTTTTCCCCCTCCTGCTGGAAGGTATGACGAAATGAGGCCATAAGGTCAGCACCACTCTCAGTAGAACCATAAGTAGTGTCAAGGGCAGCTAAGTAATCAGTAGCCATAGCACTGGAATTACTAACCTTTAAGAACCTGATAATATCTGCAGCAGGCCCCCGCAGACTCTCTACAATGCGCTGCCTCTTAGCGGCATCATTGCACTGCCACTCCATAATCATTTGTGTAGCCTGCTCCATCCAAACTTCATACTCCTCTTCACCCGGAGGGACAGGCTTTATGCCCGAGAACACCCTCAGCTTCCTGTAGCTGGGCACATCAACAATCGGCTGGGTGCAGCGATCCACAAGCTTACCTAAAGCATTTACTAATTCTAAGTTAACATCTAACTGAGGAGGCTGTGCACCCATAGCAACATCCCTCACATCTCCCATAGACTTTCCCTCTTGCTGTAACAATGCCATCAACTTAGCCTCAAAACCCTCCCCTTCAGGGGCAGGACTTGCAGTCAGCAGGTGGCTCACCAGATGAACAGGCCAGGGCCCTACTTCACCGGTGATGCCTACCTCTGGGGGTACAGAACTAGGGTCAAGCTCTGCACCAGTCTCCACTAGTACGAATAAGTGCTTACCTGTCTTGTCACCACGCCGACCACGTATCCAAGTCCGACCCAGAACATTAACTGAATCAAGTACATGACTCACCATGTCATTACTCACATCCAGTGGTACCTTGCTAAGTATAACACTGTGTGACAAGACCACATTCTCCTCCCGACTCCATTCAACAGCCTGATTGAGGTCCATATTAATGTTGCTATGCAGATGAAAATAACTAAAACACAAATAGCGCTAATCACAGGTGAAGTTTCTACTTGTTTTAAGTACTATGGGAAAGTAATCCCAGCGGTGCCTCCAAAATGTAACCCCTTTTTCAGGGTTAATCTACAACATGTATAGAAATGGCGCAGCAGGAGCCTGGATTCTCAGCGGTGAAGTGGTGAACTGGCTGATCTCCCTGTACTTATGTAGAATTACTCTAAAGCCCGGAATTAGTATTTGTGGTGATTAACGAAGAAACTCCATTAATATCCAGTAGCGCGGTGCCTCCACTGGTGATTACTACACTTACTGATAGTGAGCAGTGCGTTATGTATGTCACCAGAACATGAAAATACAGTAACCGTACAAGGTCCTAAACTTGGTGTGCGTGCGCGTGTATGCATTCGTGTGTGTAGGTGTGCGTGTGTGTGGGAATGAGTTGCCACTACAACCAGTTATAATAACATAGAAACAAATAAGAGTTTATTACTCATTTACTGCAATAATCAGACTGCAGCATCAATGTCAATGACTTCAATGACTTCAAATGAAATAAAAAAAAAAGGGTCATGTAAAACAATGCCTTTGGATATCAAATAAACAACAAATGTAATAGTTCTCAAAACGCTTGTCGTTGGGGCCCGTTGGTGCACGTTATAAAACTCACCAAGATGAACAGTTCAATAGCTATTTTTGAGCTTATCACTCACTACTTTCCGATCCTCTGCTTCACAAAATGTCCGTCCTCACGGCCGAAGCGATGTCTCGTGGTATCCTTTAGCCCGCGAAACTCCAGCTCACCAAACGTGGCTCACAATCCGTGTTCAACGCGATGCGCGAACTCGTGTAGCTAACTCGGGTAGCTAAGTGTTATTAGCATAAGCTACCAGGTACGAAAACCATCCGCTGTTCACCGGTGAGACCTCGATGTTAACGACTGGCACCCCTCAGTTTTTTTTTTTTTTAGAGTCAATAAAAAATATTAGAACTCCTTTTCGTTGTCAAACAATTCACTTTTTTTATATGGTTTCTTTTCCAGCTCGCCCCTCGTGCGCACTTCCTCAAAACAAAAACAAAGTCTCTCCTTCCCGGGCTTCCTTCGTTCTCTTCCCGCCCCCCTGCATTCATTGGCAGATGCATCCAATTGACTCAAACAACAAACTTGATTGGATGATGTACACAGTCCCACATCATATCAGATGTTCAAAACTGCAAAGCATTCATGTACATTAAAGCAACTGCAGCAAATAAACATGCAGGGCAACAAAATTGACACAGTTCAATGCTGTCATCCATACCCCTACTTTACAGGTGCTTACACTTAGCAAACACAACAACACCCCCATTGTTGTGTTTGGGTGGGGGTTGGAGATGTCACCCTTGCCTGTCTTCAAAACTTGAGAGCCCCTGATTATATGATGAAAATGCATCTATATATAAAGCTATTAACAAGGGTCTCACTTGTGGTGATTGTAAAACCAATGCAATGTGAGTATAAAAAAATGTTTTACCTTTGCTGGCATTTTCCACATGTCCTAGCTCGTCAGGAAACTTCAGAATCTCTGGATATATCTCCTCACACTTTTCAGCCAAAAAATGCATGAGTGTTGTATTCTGCTCTGATGACTTTGTGTCCCGTAGCTATGAAAAAGTCAGATGGAGCAGAGAAAACTATATTAATGCTAAATGTAATACACTATCAATAGAATCAAATATTATTTTGATTTAGATTTACATAATATACACCCACAAAGACATACAAACTGATCAAAATACAATATGAACACTGCTAATAAGAAATGTTTCAATGAAAATGTTGTAACAAGATCTGAAATTATAATATACTATTATGCTACACCGTTCAGTCAAAAGTTTAAGAAACATTTCCAATTACAGATTATGACAAACCTTCTCATTAGTAAAAACCGGTAAATGACATAATTCAATGTTTAGGCAGAAAATTTTAGGCAGAAACACCTCACAATGGCACAGTAGGTACACTCAGTTCTGAACTTAGTTGGCTGTGTGGAGCTTAGATTGGATAAATGGATTAATGATTGGGATAATATATGGAAGGATGGATGAAAAGATAGATTGGTTAGACTGGATTACTGAATTAGATATTGCGACGGAGGTGTTGACTCTGCCACACTCAAGGCACAAAAAACCACTCTTCACCCACGAATCTTCATGGATCATCAGAAACCGTGACATATCAGCACCACGGAGTAGGTGAGCTAAAGAAGCCTGGCTGAGCATTAGTAGTAGTTAGGGTTAAACAATGAATGGTGAACTAATTTTGGGTTCTTCTTCCACCCCTCTGCTTCACCAGTCTCTCTAGACTGAATGCAGCCAGATTTTCTCCATCTGCCAGCCAAGCGCCGCTCCTGGGTTGATGCCTCACTCTTCACACCCACTCATCCCGAGCATGAATCATGGCACCACTGCACCTTCTGCCCTTCTGTTGTCCACACTCTGCACTGCTGCCTTTACTTGTGACCCTTAATAAAAGAGCTATAAATTTTCTATCTGCTTCCCTTGTTCTTGCATCCCACCTCGCAGCACAAGTCATGTATAGGAATCAAAAACGAGCCAAATCAAATTTAACAACAACAGCAAAAAGAAATATTTTTTGTCCAAAATAAATGAATTAACTAATGAAATCTTTTTAAAATTAATTAAGTAATTCATATGAAGATTCAGTGTCATCTGGTACTCAGGTCTTGATTCAGCACTTCTTTCTCCAGCATAATTAAGCAACCAAATCTGCAATATGACATTGTCCAAAGCACTATTGTACACTTAAAGATTGTGGTACCTCACATATTGCACATTTCAACAAAAAAAAAATTCAGAGTTGGCCTATATCAGAACAGCCTTACATCGCTCCAAAATAAAATCATATTTCTGCACAAAATAAATGAGTTTTTAAAATGTGCGCCATTGTTCCATAATGCTAATGCAGACCAGACAATGGGCAGAGAGCAAAATAATCTCTAGGGCTCTCAACAAAATAATTTATATTAAAAATAATTTGTATGTTTGCATGTTCTTCTGTTTATCATTTTTCATTACAGTATATTATAAGGAAATTTTTTCTGAAAATCCCAAAATACAGGCATTATATGGAAATGCTATAAAGATCTTTTTATTGGATCTTTTATATTATAAAATTAATACCTACTTTTTTATAGTGGGGCCTTTAACTGATTGTCAAGAAATTAATTTTTCTGATCTTTCTGGAAATTAATAAAACACTGAAGAAAGAAAGAAAGAAAGAAAGAAAGAAAGAAAGAAAGAAAGAAAGAAAGAAAGAAAGAAAGAAAGAAAGAAAATAAAGGCAGCTACAATAGAAAACAGCTACATTGGTTTCCACTACTGTCAGCCAAAAGAAGTGGACTGGACAACTGAGGATTTAAAAACACAGGCAATGTTTCTAATTGTTAACTGCCCAGTTTATGTGTGGTACGGTGTATGTGAAGTGTAAAAAAATGGTGAAGACAGCACTTCCACAACATTCAAGGTAAAGGTGGGCCTGTTCCTGCACAGATTTGGTCAATAATTTTTAATGCCTGAATACAAAAAGACCTTTCAGGTAAAATAAATCTTAGTTCCTAACATATATCAGTGACAGCTGTATGGGAAATATACTGAGTTAAAGTGATCAAAGCATTTTTGATTCACCATGATATGCAAACTGACCTATTCAAGATGCTTCCAATATTATAGTTTCTGAATTTCTCAATGAATAATGAAAACATATTTCCTTTTTTATGTATCCGAGCCTGGTCCAGCAGACTTCTGTGAGTTATCCTCACATCAGCCATAGTTGGACAGAGTACTTGGTCTTTGGGGGAGGGGGGGAGTCTTCCTTGCCGCTACGTTGTTCTGCACCTCAAAGCGAGCATAGAAGTCGTTCAGTGCAACTGGGAGGGAGGCATCACTGTCACAGGCAGGTAGGGTTGGGAACCGAGAACAGGTTCTTATTCAGAACTGCTTATGTTTTTTAACAGGAACCGGAACCGCGCGGAATTTTTTAGTTTCGGTTCCAAGCGCGGTTCCGATGCGATGACGGGCAAAGCGCTGGGAGCGGTCACTTTAAATAGCCATGTCTTACCTCATGATTATTAATTGTTTTACAGTCACGCAACCTAATATAACACAGCTTGCCACAGAAATCAGTCACTCGCGCTGCTGTGCTGAGGTACGCTTTGTGTTAAATATGTCTAAAAAAAAAGTCTAAAGTGTGGATTAATTTCCAAAGCTACAACAAGGAAGCAAATCTACCCCATCATAAAAAAAAAAAAAAATAAAAAAAAACATTTTCCAAAAATAAATGTTGTAGTACATCTATGAGGACATCAGTGATGTGTGTTCTGAGTTTGGTGACAGTACAGTGCATTACAGTAAAGCTATTGATTTTTTATATTATGAAAAATCATAAAAAATAAACAAAAACACATTTATCCCAAATAAGTGTTGTAGTACAACACTCAGGACATCAGTGATGTGTGATCTGAGTTTGGTGACAGTACAGTGTATTACAGTAAGGTTATTGACTGTTTTTTGTTTTCGCTTTTCGGGTTTTGCACTTTGCTGACGGTCTCTTGGAATCTGTCTCTTAGGTGTTCGCACATAGTGACTTATGTATTTTGTCCAACATGGAGGAAAGCTGATATTGAGGAAACTTGGGTTGTAGCTGCATTGTAGCTGCCTCTCTACATTACTACAATAAAAAAAGAGGCGTTATTTGTGTAATAAGAGTGTTTAGGTCAGGAGCTATTGACTCGGGAAATTTGAACCTGTGAATATGGAGCCAACTTTACTTAAGTCCCTCTGAGAGGGTTTTCTCCACAGCTGGAGATACAATAAACCAGGAAAGGTCTCGTCTTCTACCAGAGAAAGCAGACATGTTAATTTTTCTTCAGAAAAATTGCTAAGTTGTAATTCTGAATGTTAAATTTGATGTTGGATTTATTTAAATTTAAATTGATATGAATTGAAATGCTCTGTTTAAAATATTTAAAGAGTGATTAATAAACACAAATGGAATTGTTTAAGTATTGTGCATTATTTTTCACATTTCTTTTATTATGGAATCGGAATCAGAACCAGGAATCGTAAGGCAGAACTGGAACCGGAATCGGAACCGTAAAATTCCTTTTGATACCCAACCCTACAGGCAGGAGATGCTGTCTTGTAGTTCCTGATCACCTGGATACACTGGCACATGCACCGGGTGTCTCTGTTGTCCAGGAAGTGGCTGTGGATTGCCTGGGCATGTGTGTGCTTTGCTTCTGGCTTGGGACAGTTTGGCCCTTGCTGTTCTTAGAGCAGCCTTCTCCCCTGCTCTGAAGACTAAGTCTATAGATTTCAGCAGCACATGCACCAGTCATCTACAGCTTCTGATTGGAGCGTTTGCTGATGGTCTTGTAGATGGTCACATAAATGCACTTGCCAATGTCGCTGGTCACTGATGCCGTGTATTCTAAGTTGACGAAATCACCGTTGGTTGCATCCTCCCTGAAGGAGGAGGAGCAGAGGTGGCTCCTGCTGGCCAGGTTTTCACCTGCTTTGTGTTACCGGCCTGTATGTTTGCCATATATATTTTTTAATATTTTCTTTTGCTTTGTGGTGGAGGATTTATCCCACACTCCCTCCCTTTCTGAGTTTCTGGACATGGGTCTGGCCCCGGCTTGTCCGGGGTTGTCGCTCGGTGCTTCTGCTCTGCTGGGGACGTCATTCAGCTTATTACTTATTCGTTAGTATTTTCAAAAGTGTTGTCAATGAAATTTTTTCATTTGGGTTTGACATCAAAAGACTAATATGGGATGATTAGTAAGCTTTTATTTCCTGATATTTACATCTTGATGTGTTAAGCAAATTAAAACCTAGAACCTTTTGTTTGAACCCACACATTTTTTTTTTTTTCACAAATCATAAATACTGGATGGAATGACTGACAGGTGTGTCTTGTGGCCCACATGTGCCCTACTATATTGATGGTTTTAGAGAATTAAATGTCTAATCTTTGTTTGAACTAGGGATGAGCGAGTACAGCATTATCTGTATCTGTATCTGTAAACCATATGAATTATCTGTATCTGTACTCGGAGTGGGTGGGGCATAACCTTGTCTTGAAATGGGCGGGGCTTTAACCGGTATGTTATTTTAAGCATGCAATTGATATGGGTTGATCAGAAATTGTTATATTTATTGCTGATTAGAAAAATATTTACAGGACAGCATCAGGATTGAGCTTCAGATCAATGGTTTTGATCACGATAGCAAACGAACTATATTACAGAACAAGTTTTGCAACAATGAAAACAAAACAATGCAGTGCAATTATGAAGTAAAATGTAATGAACAACATAACTTTCTTTTTTAACTTTTAATTTTTTTATGATCAGTATGATTTTTTTATTTTTTTGGTTCTTTTTTATTTCCACACCAGGTGTGTGTGTGAGTGTGTGTGAGTGTGTGTGAAGCTTAATAATTAATTTGTAATATTTATAACACTAGCTTACTACCTTTAGGTTTTTATGAAAAACAGCAAAAACGTGTCAGACACTCAGTGTCTGGTTACTGGTTAGAGACAGCTGAAGGTTTAAAAAAGAAAAAAATCTCCGACAGGCAGAGACGCAATGCAAGTCGCATTCTACCAAGCAAGCACCACGTCTGAACGAACCCACGTTTACCAGAACTCTACTGGTTAGTAAGTACGTATTATTAACGTTACAACCCGAAGTAAAAAGCTGAAGCTGTATGTGTGTAGGGGAGGGGCGCTGTGACTAGCCTATCACAGAACGCTGACACAATCAGCTACCCAATGATGATTTTCATTCAATCCGAGCACAGATATTGACTCGTATTACTCGTATAATACTCGTACTCGGCAGAAGTGCTTTATCCGTACCGGATACTCGTTTCAGCCGAGTATCCGGCTCATCTCTAGTTTGAACCCTAGGCTTCCCCAGTGAATACCAGAGTGTTGACAAGGGGAGAAAAGCAAGTCAAAAAGCTGAAAAAAGAGCAAAAAACAGTCAGAGCTATTGTACAAGCCAGTAGAACAATTTAGAGTGCAGTGAAAACGAAAGACACCACTTGTCTATTAACAAATGGACAAGAAAAAATAAAAAAACAAAAATTTCTGAACTGAAGGGACCTTAAAGGGAAAAAGAAGCAAGAGATGAGATAATTATAAAACCAGGTCAACAAGCTCTTCAAAAGCTTATGCATGATCTCCAGCTCCAGCCAGCTAATCAGCTCAGAGTTCAGAGCTGCCATTTTTAATAGAGAAACCATGTAAAATCTGTTCAACGCTGTGTTTTTTCAAAAATACAATTTTTGGTCAGGTAAAGTCAAAATTCTAAATGTTATATTGTTCCGCTATAAGTCAAGCAGGTTTTAAAGCTTTGTGTGAGACTAGCCATTGGAAGGACATTTTGGATCTTTATTAGAAAGTGTAAATTAAACTATGAGTGTATAGAAAGTAAACAGAAATACAAATTTATTGTGTGGTACCTTGCAGAGGAAGCTGATGTTAAATCCAAAAGTTTGCGCATTTCTGGTGCCAGCATTCATGTAGTTTCCCACAAGCAGTACCAATTCCAGAAACTTGCACAAGCCCTCACTCTTCTTTACTTCCTCACATGCAAAAGTGACATTCATGATGTCAGGACGGATATTGTTTACTTGCTCCTCAAATGTCAGCTTGAACAGAATTCCAGTCAGACGAGGGCGCAATAGTTTCACTGAGCTCATCTACAAATGAAAGAAAATGACATTTGAAAGATGTAACTTCATCATCTTGTTATAATCTCTATACATCCATATTTTGCACATACTGGGTCATTAAGCCCATATCATTAAGTGAATATCTAAAAAAAAAAAAATCCTAATCTGTCAGTTCTCTGTAATAATAATAATAATAATAATAGAGAGAAGATGAGTGAGAGTGGAGATTACCTGAGAGCCATTACCAGGGTTGTGTGTAAATTTTCTGAAATAATATTTAAGAGGGGGCCCCAAAAATTCCCAAAATTGAAATGTGACATTTGAACATGCATTGGGTCAAATTACAATCAAGACAATGATGTTGTTTTTTGACATTAGCAGACTTATCTACGCAAAATGATCTGAAAAATTCCCAGGCAAGTGGTGCACACAGAACTGGATTTTGCAATGTGATGATGAGCCTTAATGTGAGATTTGACATGGCATGCTTATTATTATTATTATTTTTTTCTAGATACATCCAGAACCACTGGTCTTTAAAAAATTGCTCTAGCATGCTTATTGCTTTGGCAGCAGATTTTCATTCATTCATTCATTCATTTTCTACCGCTTATCCGAACTACCTCGAGTCACGGGGAGCCTGTGCCTATCTCAGGTGTCATCGGGCATCAAGGCAGGATACACCCTGGACGGAGTGCCAACCCATCACAGGGCACACACACACTCTCATTCATTCACACAATCACACACTAGGAACAATTTTCCAGAGATGCCAATCAACCTACCATGCATGTCTTTGGACCGGGGGAGGAAACCGGAGTACCCGGAGGAAACCCCCGAGGCACAGGGAGAACATGCAAACTCCACACACACAAGGTGGAGGCGGGAATCGAACCCCGACCCTGGAGGTGTGAGGCGAACGTGCTAACCACTAAGCCACCGTGCCCCCGGCAGCAGATTTATTAAGCGAAATTGATTAATCAATTAATTAGTACAATCTGCCATGTGGAATGAAGAACAAGAACTGCCAAAATTACATTGATGAAATCAACCTTGATGAGATAAATACTTGCTATTTTATTTGTATGCAGGGATGCTTTAATACAGCTCTTTTGCATGACTTGCACACAGATTTGCATGGCTGTTGATGCCAGATTTGCTGGTTTGAGTATTTCATAAACAGTTGAGAATTTAACACATAGCAGTCTCTACTGTTTACACAAATGGTGCAAAAAAAAACAAACAAACAAACAAACAGAGGATCTGCAATGTTGAATCTGAAACATTGATGTGGAAAATAAGAGGGGAATGACACTACATCATATACTGTAATTCTCATGATATTTTCAAGAGCATAAAACCAATTTTAATCCAGAAGAACTGCTATTTGATTGAAACACATTCAGTGTTTAGTTACTGGATAAACTATTTACAGGATGTAAATAAAAGGTTCAGAATAAAATAGTATACTATAGAGTACATACTCTATAGTATTTAGAGTACATACTCTATAGTATTTAGTAAGAAGCTAAATAATGTGAAAATAATACTTTTAAATACCTTAAAAACATAGATTTTACTGTGTAAAATGTAAAGTAAGAAGAAGCAAAATCTAATCAAAATCAAATCTAAATCATCTTAACATAAAAAATCTAGATTGTGCCATGCTGTTTATTATTCATCAAAATCACAGCTTCTGTCAGTCAGAATGAGACTTTTATAACAGTTTATATTCTTGGACTTATATTACAATGTCTTTTTATGTATTGAGTATCACTTATCCCACAGACACTGAGCCTGGAACTCTTCTGCACTCTTTCTTCCTGTCTTCCCAATAAAATCCATAACTAACTCATTCATTCTTTTCTTTTTACTCTTGATTTCTCTGCCCTCTCTGTATCTGCATCTCCAATTCAAATCCTTCACATATAAGAGGAATTAATGTGAAATCAAGTTAGTGTGAGTGTTAGTGAGATGGGGTGGTGTTGAAAAATTCAATGTGCACTGTAGCAAAATTTAATCTTTGTGCAGAAAAGAGTTATATTGGATGAGATAATCAATGTCTAGGAAAAAAGAATAAGGTAAAAAAAACAAAAAAAAAAAAACTGAAAGGCGTAATCAAACAGTAAGTGAAGCGTGTGCTTGTGTTGTGCACCGCCTTCAATACATACCACAATGCCGAACTGCTCTGATTCGCCGAGTTCTTCGTACTCACTCTTCAGCTCAGCCAGAGAATTCAGTTCCTTCTGTTCAGGAAGATTCTTGATAAGGTTCTGTATACAGAAACAGCAATCATTAGGCATGAAAGGTGCACAGAAAGTCACATAGTTCTAATCTACCAAAACAGAAGGGAAAATATATGACTAATCTACATCAAAAATATGTCCAAAAAACCCAATATTTTATATGAAAGGACGGGGCTACAGAATCTGTTCACTCATATATTAGATCTCTAAAACTGATTTCCCTATTACTCCTACCACATCCTCACTATACAAAGAAAGATGCTTCAAGTATCAACACCACAGTGAATTGCCTTAAAGAGAGGAATGTGTCTTCATAATAGATTTAGCTATCTTGGCACAGACAAAATAAATTTTGTCGAGATGTACTCATTACCATAAAGCTTAACTGGAATCATTAAGGGCAATGACAGTGAGGGAGCCAGTGAGGAAAAGTGAGGAAAGGTTTTTCAGCAAAATGTTTATATTTCTTTACAATTATCCCTAGGAGTACACACCAGGTCAGACAAAACATGAAAACTTCCCGTCTGGGTGAAAACTGCCAAAGTTTGCCACCAAAACTCCTCTAACCCTTTGAAGCATGGAGTCCACAAGGCCTCAGAAGGTGTGCTGTGATATCAACCGCTAAAACGTTAGCAGCAGTCCCAATGTGGCCCTTGTTAAAGGCACTCATTATTACACTTGCATTAGATTTTATCTTTTGTGAGTAAAATGTCAGAAGCATAAATTAAGCATAGCATAACACTATTTAGTTTTGCTTAACTTTGCAGAACTAGCAAGATTAAGGGATGTGTGTTAGGGGAGATGTTTTGTATTTATTTTTATTTACCACAACCCATACAGTCCTAAGTCATATAGAAATATTCATCAGAAACGCATCCCAAAGCAGGATGAGTCAATCAGCTCTCTCCCAGCTTCTAGACACAATATGTACCTGGGGAGTCAGTGGGTCCTGCCAAGATAATCATTAAGCCAACTGGGTTCTACCAGCTGGTAATGGTACCTGCATGCTGTTACTCATTATTCTTACTCTTGACTTGATTACCTGTCAGTCAACATTCAGGGACAAAAAATAGATCTGAACCATAATACAGTGACTGCAAACTCATATCCTTAGTCAAACAATGAAAAACAGTTCAAGGAATTAATACCTTTGGTTTATTTGTTACTTGCTTTCGTTTAGTTTCACATTATATGTAATTACATGAGCCAGTACCAAAAAATCTAAGGGGCTTTTTACACCTGGTCACTTCATGCGTTTTCTGTGATCGGATAGCTATCCGCTTGTAAAAAGACCATGCCTAAATGCCCTCCGAAACGTTTTCGAGACGGATATAAATCCGATCGTTCAAACCACTTCAGGAGGAAACCACTTTTTTAAGTCTCGTTGGGGCTTAAAATGCACTGCTGCTGCCAGCAAAAATGCAGCAAAGAGTAAACAAGTTTTTTCGCAACAAGTTTTTTCGACTTCTTTTTGATTGCATTCTGAAAACCGCATACACCAAAGCGTGTTCCATTTCAATTACCCCGGAAATGAAGTAAAATATATTTGCATTTTGGGCATCAGTAGAAAGATGACGCATTTATGTGGCCTAATGTAAATGGAACAGTTTTAAAAAAATCAGATCATCAGATCAGAGAAAACACATGAAGTGACCAGCTGTAAAAAGTCCCTAAATATTACCTGATGTACAAAAGGCAGCATTATATTTGATTTGACAAAACATACACATGATGGTTCGGTAAACATTTTGGTACCACTTTGAACTTTGCTAGTACTAAGCTGGTTCAATTACATTTTAGAAACACACTGGCACTCTCAACCTGGTTCACAGCAAAGGCCTTGGTATGATGATGTTTGGCATACTTTCTAACACACATGCCTAAACACAAAACAAAGTAACTGATCCCACTGATGTGCAGATGAGAGCCACAGTGTAGCTGCCCATTGGTATCCATAAAAGAGACACAGAGAGTTTCCGACGGGTGCTTCTTTCTTTATTTCGCTCGCGAAGTGCGCCATTAAACTGTAGTTTGCGTAGCACCGTGAAACTACACAAAGAAACAACATAACAAATAAATACGACTCATATACAAAAAAAATACAATAAATAAAGTTCACGTTTTCAGAGAAACATATAAAATATAAATGATAAAGTGGATGAAGACAATATGAAATGATTAATTAACAAAAAGAGCTCAATGATTAACATGTACATGCTAACAGGCTCATAGGACTTTGAAATAAACTATAACACGTAACATATGTTGACATCACATATCTCGCTCCGCTTTACCAAAGGGAACTAAATGAAATTAAGCAAAATTTAGTCTCTGCTCACTGGAAAACACATGTATGCACATGGACTGTACATGAACATAAATCTTCGCTCCTCCCTCTCCGCTGATCTAATTTCCTTTTGCGTTACTCTCCCTACTGCATAACCTAACAAAAAAAACACGCTGAAACATGTAACTTCCTCAAGAAAAATTTTAAGTGACACATTTCTTGTATTCCTTGCGAGTTCTCTTTATGACAAATGGCCCAAAACAATCCATGCCGCAGAATGTGAAGGGAGCAGATACTTCAACACGTTCTTTGGGAAGTTCTGCCAGTCGCTGTTCTTCTGTTGGTCGTCTACAGTAAGTTTTCGGCATTGCACACACTTGTGTATCAGCTTAGCAACTGACTTACTGCCTCCAATGATCCAAAATCCATTCATTCTAAGCTCCATTTGAGTTTGGTTTCGACCCTGATGACAAACTTTGGTGTGGTAATGTGACAGAATTAGATTGGTGATTTAACTCTCCATTGGGAGAACCACCGGATGTTTTAGTTCTGGACTGAGTGATGACCTTTTCAGTCTTCCGCCTACACGAAGAAGACCTTTGTCGAAAATAGGATCTAGGTGGTATAATGCATAATGTATAATGACTTGGAAGAAAGTTCCCCTTCTCAATCATTCTTGTTTCTTTGGAGAATGCTTCCTGCTGCACAAGCTTAATCACTGCTTCAGCAGCCTTCTGACGCTCCTCGACAGTCACATGATCGCTGGAGAATTTCTGTTTTGATCCCAGCCTTTTTATCCTTGCAACAACCTTTAGAAGCATTGACCAAGAAGAAAATCGGCTGAAACGACTAAGAATGTTCGTACTGTTGCTGATTGTGGTCACAAATGTTTGGACTGATTTAACTTCAGGGTCACCAACAAGCAGGTTGACAGATGTGTACGGTGTTGGACTTACGTCTTGTTCCCACAGAAATTTGGGTCCTGATAACCAATTCGATGAAGAGATGTCAGAGGCGTGAAGCCCTCTAGAGGCGTGATCAGCTGGGTTTTCTGTTGTATTAACATAATGCCAGTAACTCAGATCCGTAATGTCTCTTATGAGCTGCACACGGTTAGCAACAAATACATGAAACCTTCGTGCTTCATTATTAATGTATGCCAGAACAACCTGTGAATCTGTCCAGAAGAACTCTTGGTCAATCTTCATGTCAAGCTCTGTTTTCAGCATGACACTCATTCTTGTAGACACGACAGCTGCTGCAAGTTCCAATCTCGGTATACTTGTGATTTTTGTAGGTGCAACTCTGGACTTTGCCATCACCAAACTGCAATGCACTTCATTCTTGTCATTTTTGAAACGGAGATAAGAGCAAACTCCATATCCGGCATTACTTGCATCGGAGAAATAGTGCAGTTCCAATCTGATGATTTTATTGAAAGCAGTTGGGTGATAACATATTGGTATGGCAACTTCCTTAAGCCTTTGAAGACCATTTTTCCAATCCTCCCACCGTGAACATAATTCATCTGGAAGCTGATCATCCCATCCTATGCCTCTTCTACACAATTCTTGCAGGATACACTTTCCCCGCAGAATGAATGGTGAAGCAAACCCTAGTGGGTCGTACAGGGAAGCAATGACATAAGATACCACGGCGAGTTGATGGCTGATCTTTAAAGTTGATGTTGAATCTGAAAGTGTCATCTTTTGTTGACCACAGAATTCCAAGTACACGTCCTGTTGGTGTCGCTTCAAGGTTTAAGTCAAGGGGCGTAGATGTGATATCCCTTTCTGATGGGTCTATGCAGCAAAGAACATCTTCCTTATTTGAGTTGAATTTATGAAGCCGTAAGCCTCCACATTTACACAATATTTGAGCATCAACGATCAGTTCTTTGGCTTCATTGACAGAACGAACACTGGTCAAACCATCGTCTACATAGAAGTTCTTTTCAACAAACACTGAGGCTGATGGGTGTTTGGCTTTGTGCTGCTGTGCCAGGTACTTTAAACCCAAATTTGCGCACCCAGGAGATGATGTAGCGCCGAAGAGATGGACTGCCATGCGATAGTCTTGAGGCTCTTTCTCTAAGTCTCCTCCCTCCCACCATAGAAACCTTAGAAAATTGTGTTCGTCTGGAGGGACAAGAAACTGATGAAACATCCTTTCTATGTCACAAGTGACTGCCACTAGTTCCTTTCTGAAGCGACATAGAACTGCCACTAAAGAGTTAATTAGGTCAGGTCCAGTCAGAAGAGTGTCATTTAGAGATATACCACGAAACTTAGCTGAACAATCAAACACAACCCTCAGCTTATCTGGTTTCTGAGGGTGGTACACCCCATGGTGTGGAATGTACCATACAGTCTCTCCTTCAGGTATCTCTGGGGCTAGTTCAGCATCACCTTTGTTAATGATCTCCTCCATAAAGGCCTTGTAATGATCAGAGTATTGCTTGTTAGACTTGAGCCTTCTCTTCAAATGCTGCAAACGGGCCTCTGCTAGCTGCTTGTTATTTGGCAGTGAGGGTTGGCCATTACACTTGAAAGGGAGAGGAAGTTCATAATGTCCATTATCCTTCTGTTTGATATTGGCACTAAGATGCTGTATGAAACGAACATCCTCTTGGGACACAGTTTTATCCTAAAAACCTTTCTCGTTGAAATCAGACTCTAGGATCTTCAAAACATCGTTGGGTAATGGGACTGGTATTTCTTTCACCGCAACTCTATGAACGAATCTCTGATTTCCCTGTCTAGGTGTGGATTAGAAAGGCCTATGATACTCCAGCCAAGTTCAGTTCTTTGTGCAAATGGTTCATTTTCATCACCTATTATGACTTCGAGGGGGGCTAGAGCTGATGAGCAGTCATATCCAATTAAAAGTCCAACTTCACAGTACTGAAGAGGTGGCAATTGATTGGCCAGATGTCTGAGGTGAGGCCATTGCAGTGCTGTCTTTTTTGTTGGGATATAAGACTTGTCAACAGGAATGAAGTCTCTAGTATATGCTTGGTGTAGTTGAATGGAGTTTGTTGCTTGAAGCCCTCGAATTTGCAGCCCACGAACCCTTTTACTTGCAGTGATGGTGTCAACAGCTGTCATAGTGCTGAGTCTAAGTTGCACTGGTTGAGTGATTGCATTTAAGTCATCAAGAAGTTCTTCCAAAATGAATGATGAATCACTCTGCGTGTCCAGTAGAGCATAAGTAAGGACTTCTCTTTGTGGCTCTTCCACTGTAGAAATGAGGACTGGCACGATACTGGAAGTAGCACAAGAATTTTGTGTGAGTACATGGGCCATGACTTTGTGAACTTCCTGACTTGCTTGAACTTCTGTGGAAGTTTTCCTTGATGCTTTCAAAGGCACTTTATCTCTTTCTTCATGCAAGCAGGTAGGGTGATTTCGGCCACATGTTCCACATTTGCAATCTTTAACAATATGAACTTTCCTGAGACACCCGAAGCAGAGGTGATTTTCTTGAACGAAAGTTTTCTTGTCTTCAATGGTTCTTTCTGCAAATGTAGAACATTGAGCAATGTTGTGTTTTTCATCTTTACAGATGAAGCAAGTCACCTTTGGCTTAAAGCTGGATGTTTCAAGCCTTTTAGAGCTGAAATCTTTCACATCAGCCTTTGTACTGAGAGCCTTAGCTCGCTTGGGAAACCTTTCATCTACATTTTTCAGATTCATGAAGACTGGGGAAGTGATGGGGTTGCATGCTATTCTGGTTTCCTTTTGCATGAACTCTGTAAAGTGTTTGAAACTTGGATAATCGCATGATGCATCAAGCTTTTCCACCACAATTCGATTCCACTTGCGTAGAATCCATTCGGGAAGTTTCTTTAGCAGCTTGTGGTTTTCTTCACAGTCATTTAGAATGGCTAGTCCTTTAACGTGAGGAATTGCCTCGATACATCCTTGAAGGAAGTCTGTGAAGTCTCGTAGAGCGAGAGGGTCATTTCCCCCAATTTTGGGCCATCTCATCAACTTGTCTCGAAAAGCCCTTTGCAGTATGAATGGATTCCCATATCTATCTTGCAAGACCTTCCAGGCACCTTGGTATGCGTCCTCAGAATTTCTGTAAAAATATCCCTCCACCGCTTTGCGAGCTTCTCCAACAAGGTAGTTCTTAAGATAGAACATCTTTTCACCAGGTGGGAGGGGCTTTCGATCAATAAGGGCCATGAAGGACATTTTCCAATCTATGAATTTCAAGGGATCGCCAGCAAAGATGGTGGGTTCAGGAACAGGCAGTCGATGTGTGCTTAGTGAATCTGCTATCGCTTGAGCAAGAGCAACATTATCTTGAGATGGCTGGGCTTTATGCTCTTCACAGACTGCTTGCTGGGGTAAGAACAATTCAGCTTCCGGGTTTAGCCGAAATGTGGGTTCTGTCCTGTGACAGCCAATGTGAGTGCTAGTGTCTAGTTCTTCATTATTGCCTTGAATGATGCCTTCGAGATCGTTATACACCTTGACACGAGCTGCTGCTACCTTTACGTCTTTGTCTACTTGCAACTGATGTAACTGTTTTGTTTCCTCTTCTAGCTTTAGCTGCATTTCGATCTCCCTTTTTTTTATTTCTGCAAGCATTTTAGTTTCACAAAGCTTCCAATCACTCTCCATCTTATCAAGCTTCAATTGTTGATCATGGATTTCTTGCATAGCTTTAGCTTGTTCTCGTTTTGCTGCAAGTTCTGCCTCTGCATCAGCTCGTTTACTTGAGATTGTGGAAGAAGTCTTTGATTGATTACAGGATCCATGTGATGACTCTGAAGTGACTGTGTTTGTTACTGTAAATCCAAAGATAGATCCATACTCATCTTTATTTAGCAATTGTCTCACTCTTTCCTTCACAAGTACTTCGTTATAATCTTCATCTATTGTATCCAGCCGTTTACTCACAAGATCACTGATCTCAGCGGTCAGTGCAGCACAAGCATCCATAAAGATTGACAATGTCTGGAGATGTAGCATTGTTACGCAGTATTGGTTCATAGTGCTGATAGACTGAGTTTTGCCTGCTTTGAATGTCTTGCAGTATTCTTTCAAGATTCTCACGTGAACAGAACATTTTCAGTCTAGATCTAGTCTCTTTTGCAGTCTCCTTCCAAAAGTTATAAGCCTTATAGAAAGCTTTCTCTTGCTTCTTGGCTTCCTGTTCACGCATCTCTAGACCTTTCTCTGTCAAGCTTCTTTCACGTGAACTTGATCTGATCTGCTGCACAGGTGGGTTGCTTATTTGTACTGCTGGGAGTGACATCTCACATATTTGTTCGACAATTCGTACAACAGTATCTTCCACGGCCTCCTCTGCATTCACAGCTTCCATTATCGGGGAGAAAACAGTTCAGGTAACTGAATGTAATATGATCTTAAACTCTCTTATAACTCAAATTCTCGCTGCATCTGCGACGTAGAAACGACAATTACCCCCATCTGCCGTGCGTTGCTTTTTAAGGGTCTCCAATGACGTCACGACACTCAGCCGCTTGACTCGAAGAATGGCCATGCTTTAGAGTTGCAATCTCGTGAAGACGACGACAGCAGCGACGTAACGGATGCGTGGTTCCTTTAAGCGTCGAGTTTCACTGTAGCTGCCCATTGGTATCCATAAAAGAGACACAGAGAGTTTCCGACGGGTGCTTCTTTCTTTATTTCGCTCGCGAAGTGCGCCATTAAACTGTAGTTTGCGTAGCACCGTGAAACTACACAAAGAAACAACATAAATAAATACGACTCATATACAAAAAAAATACAATAAATAAAGTTCACGTTTGCAGAGAAACATATAAAATATAAATGATAAAGTGGATGAAGACAATATGAAATGATTAACAAAAAGAGCTCAATGATTAACATGTACATGCTAACAGGCTCATAGGACTTTGAAATAAACTACAACACGTAACATATGTCGACATCACATACCTCGCTCCGCTTTACCAAAGGGAACTAAGATGAAATTAAGCAAAATTTTGTCTCTGCTCACTGGAAAACACATATATGCACATGGACTGTACATGAACATAAATCTTCGCTCCTCCCTCTCCGCTGATCTAATTACCTGATCTGCATAACCTAACAAAAAACACGCTGAAACATGTAACTTCCTCAAGAAAAATTTAAAGTGACAATACAGGGTATCAATACAGGGGTGGGACCCATTTGGGGTCCCCCAACTTTTCCTAAGTTGCAGAGAAGAACACAGCAGAGTCCTGTGGAATATCAAACTTCTTTATTCAATACACTTGCAAGTGGGAAGTCAGTCTGTCCCGACCTAAGTCTGAACAGAGTGAGTTAGTTGGATGTTGAGGTAGTGGACTATTTATACATTGAGGTAGACAAAAGGTTTGTGAGTATGTGTGTGTGGAAATGTGTGTGTGTGTGTGGGGAAATGTGTGTGTGTGTGTGTGTGACTTCCTCTTATCTTGTCGTAGCACAGGCAGTGCAACGGTCTTATCGTTAGTCTCCATTATTTCCACATGCCTGCAGCCTGCAATGTTCTTGTTTCTTCTACTTAGTGTGCGACTGGAAACAGTTCAGTTCCCCTTTGTTATCTTTGCTGTTCCTAGTTTTCGAGTGTGTAAGTGTATTAGTACCGAATGTTCAATGCTCATTTTTTGTTATTCACAACATTTTCTATTACAACTGCTAATGCATTTCAAATTGTATAATTATGTTGGCTTTGTAGAAGCCAACATTCTGAAATCCGTTATAAACTTATTATTATTATTATTATTATTATTATTATTATTATTATTATGTTGGCTTTGTAGAAGCCAACATTCTGAAATCCGTTATAAGCTTATTATTATTATTATTATGTTGGCTTTGTAGAAGCCAACATTCTGATTTCCTTTATAAGCTTATTATTATTATTATTATTATTATTATTATTATTATTATTATATTTTCTTCTTAGACAAAAATGTGATGGAACGTCCCATAGACTTGAATGGGGAATTCCTAAAATTCCTCTAAGCTCTCACACACGCAGCGTGCGCAGAGCTCAGGCACGGCTTCTCTCCTGTGTTCTATGCAGTATAATAACATGTAGAATCCCATAATGACTGCAGTATTGACATGAAATGTCCAAACCCTCAGTAGCCACTTTTTGCCAAAAGTATTGGCACCCCACTGGGTATTCTGGTGACGTATTCCGCCCCCAAAATAAGCGAAATAAAAAAATTTGCACAACATGGACATGTGACATATCAAAACACTCAGCACAATGAGGGGAACTGCCTCATGGGTATTCGGATCACGTCACATGCTCATGTCCACTTGCCTCCAAAAGTATTGGCACCCTAGCGGTCCAGTAGCTTTCACAATCTTTCTGTCCACTTGCCTCCAAAAGTAACACTGACCCTTATGTCCACTCGCCTCCAAAAAGCACCGGCCTTTGCGAATACTTGCACCGTCAAAGCCAACATCAAAGGTTGTCTCGACGAACTTTACAAATCTAGTTGTTAAACTGTATTTATAAATCTGACTGGTGACTTATTAACATGACACTGACATATTTAGCCTCAATCCAATTAGGTTGCCAGAAGGATCCTCTTCTCAATTTCAGGTCCAAAGACAAAGCTCTATACTGTACATCTAGAGGCAGCCCTAAGAGATCCATCAATGGTGTACAAAAGTGAGATAGAGGACCACTTCATTCATAACAACAACAACGACTTATTACAGTTATTCTAATTCTTAGTTTTCATCATGATGATATGGTCAATGGATGGTTCTTTTTTTAACAGCGCATTCAGTACAGTTTGCGTGACTGAGCAATCTGCACGTAACAATACGCTGAACAGATGCTGCTTTTAAATTAACATTTCTTTATTTATTTATTCATTCATTCATTCATTCATTTATTTATGAAACAAAAGATTATTATTATTTTTTTTTTTTTTTTTTGCCAGATTAAGCTACATTTTATTAATAGCATAAATGCAGGCTTTACTCCCTTTCAGACTCTGCCTGGAATGTCACCATTTCTGTCAACTTCCCAAATAGGCGAATGCACATACTGTACACAAACACAAATGAAATTTGCTCAGCCTGAGCAATGACTGGGTATCAGCTATTAGCCACATCTTTTCAAATAAGCTTTTTTATTGAAATATGTGCCTGGAAAAAATGCATTTAAAACACATATTTAGAGTATGTAGTTAATATTTGCATTATTAATGACTTATGCCTATCTCATATACCCGTGACCCACCAGATCTATGGATGTCTAGCAGAGGGTGGTCACTCTGTGCTCTTCTGAAGTCATCTCTTTAGATTTGTCAACCTTTAGATACATGTTGTTGACTCTACACCAGGCAGTTAGCTTTTGCACCTCCTTTCTGTATGCTGACTCATCCTTTTTACTGAACATCTGAGGGATGATTGTATTAAATGCTGAATTGAAGTCTATGAACGGCATTCGGACATATGAATCTTTATTGTCCAGATGGGTCAGGGCAAACTGCAGGGGGTTCAGTGAAGATGGGAGAGTCTTGATGTGCCTCATGACAAGCCTCTCAAAGCACTTCATTGCACAGTTATTGAGGCAAGACACTGTAGACTTCTTTGACATGGGGACAAATGTGGTTGTCTTAAGGCAAATCGCTACTCAGTTAAAAGGTGAAGATGTCAGTTCTGAACATTCACTGAGCACTCTACCAAGAATGTTGTCTGGTCCAGCAGACTTCTGTGGGTTCTTCTTACATCAGCCATGGTTTGACATAGTACCTGGTCATTGGTAGAGGGGGAGTCTTCTTTGCCGCTATGTTGTTCTGTGCCTTCTGTAGAAGCCATTCAGCGCAACTGTGAGAGAGGCGTCATTAACACAAGTAGGTGAAGTTGTCCTGTAGTTTGCGATTGCCTTGGTGCCCTGTCACATGCACCAGGTTGTCTCTGCTGTCCAGGAAGTGGCTGTGGATTCTCTTGGCATGTGCATGCTTTGCCTCTCGGATGGCTCCAGACAGTTTGGCTCCATGAACATGTTCCAATCAGTGCACTCAAAACAGTCCTGGTGCTGCCAAGGACTGGAGGCCTGGTCTACGTAGCAAGCCAAGGTTGCAAATTTCTCAAGAACATCATCATCATGCAGGTTTGTTTTTGTATGAACACCACTGTCTCTGGTGTCCATGTTTATGCACTATTTTGTATCTGGAGTGGCCACTGTGTGCTACTGCTGCACCGCTATCTTGGATGAATTATCCGGTATGGATGTCTTCGTCGACTATATCTATGCATTTAACACAGTCATCCCTGACATACTGGTAAATAAACTGAAGAACATCTCTCTCCCACTGGATTAAGGACTTCCTGACCAACCACCACCAACTGGTTAGGTAAGGCACCTCAGGTGCCCCACAAGGCTGTGCGCTGGGTCCATTTCTCTATACCCGTTACACCCATGACCGCAGCACAACTTATCCTAGCAACACCATCATAAAATTTGAAGATGACATGACAGTGGGGGTGATTAACTTAGCACTTAAAATCATCAGCTCCTCTCTGCCTTCCTGACAGGAACTTCATACTGTACATCACACTGCCATAAGGGCAGCAAACATCCTAAAGGGGCCTTCTCATCTTGTAAATCATTATTTAAATTGCTGCTGTTTTTACAGCTGAAATTACAGATTGTATGCACCCAAATTCCACTCCAAGATACACATCATTAGGTAATACGTTGAGAACTCTAAATGAATAACCTTGATTAATTGTTAGTATGGAAATGGCAGCAGGACATCAAGGACTGTCACCAAACAAAGTGTATATGTGACCGTAATTACCATTTAAAGCAACCATTTGGTTTATAACATCTATAACAATACCAAGCTGAGGTACATATTTAAAGACATCGGGCTAAATGACAATGTATGACCAAACAATTTGGGAGTTCTTACACTCAATAAACATTTAAAGTGAAACCCCATTTAAACTACAAAGAGGAAAAGCAGTATAAAATGTTTGACCAGGATTTGTACTGCGTTCTTCTTGACTCCGATGTACCTAAAGTACTTCATGTTTTTTGTCACCGCTACACTGGAATAAACTTCTTCTTCATTAAGATCTTCACTCTAATTGTTTTATTTTCTTACACTGGCAAGCCACCCAGCAAGAGATTTCCAAAAAGGGAAAGGCAAGAAAAACAGATTTTCTTTTAAACTTAAACTAAAATCAAGAAAAGAAAACTTTAAGGTTAGGTTAGAACAAAGAGTAGAAGAAGATACATTTCTGTTTAGATTCTAACGGGAACTAAATAATCGCAATGCAGTCTGGTGACAGAGCTGTATTTGAAATGTTTTTTCTAAAGTAATGTTTATAGGTTTCTAAAATAACTGAAACTTGTTGTGTGGTAGTTATAATTCTGTTAGGAATTTAAAGTAACTGAATCAGCCCGACACAGGGTGTGGCAGCTGAATCATAACTAAATAGTTTATAAAGAAACTGAAACTGATCATAGTGTAGACAGCCAGTTTAAAATAACAACCTGAGAAAGTGTGGTTTTGTCCGACATTCTGTGACACTGTTTTAAACTTATGTTCTAAGCCCAAAGTACTGTAGCTATGTAGATATGTTTTGTCCAATGTACTGTGACAATGTTACATTTTAACCTATTTGTGCTACATTTTAAACTATTTGTGAGTTGTGAGTGTTATTGTATTTGAACCTTGTGGCCTGACAAAGTGTGGTTTTCTCCGAAGCAATGAGTTCAAAAGCCTGACATATTGTGGCTGTTTTATTCATTTGCATCATTACATTGTCCAATTGGAGGAAGCAAAGGTCGTTTATAAATTTTTGATAAAAAATGGCACAACTGATAAAACCACCAGTAAGATATCTGTATGTGGTGTAACAAAGTTCCTGAAATGCTGGATTTAAATGAGGATAGTGATGAGAGATTTTCATTCAGTCCTTTTGTACAGAGATGTACAGAGATGTACTCAAGATTTTCTATGGCACCAATTTACTCTATGTAATTCCGGGATTAAACAAAAAAAAAAAAACCCTCAAAAACTAGGTTTTGTTGCTTGTGGTAAAGACCAAGAAAGAGAGAGTAATGAACGGCACAATGTATCTGAACATTTTGTAGCGACAGGTCTCACTCAACCAGCAATGACAAGTCAGCATGCACTCAGCAGGCAACTGCAGCAGTGGTAGCAGAACAAATAGAATGGCAGCCTGTTCCATTCAACCTCCAGGAGAAGAGCAGCTGGCAGAGTGGGGCCAAGCACCACACAAAGTAAGGTGGGCTATATAGCCAGAGCTAAAATGTTGTTCTTTGCTGTCCTCTTTTCTAGAGAGTCTGTAAAGCTGGTACAATCCTAAAAAAGTTGGGGGACCAATGCCTGGCCAACTGTCCAACAGGCTCATGCTGACGGTCTTCTCATCATCACCTTGTTCTCGCCACCTTTACAGTATTGTCCGCCAGTGCTTACCCTCAAGGGCAGACAACCCTGCCATTCAGCCTGAAGCTCCATGCTTCATCCTGCACTTCCCTATGTTATGTATATGCTTTTTTTCTTATTATTTTGCTCACCTCCTCTTCATATTTTCTGTTTTTTTTTTCCTAAAGAAAATAAACAGCTTGCACTAGTTTTCACCCACTCTATTGTCCTATGTCTGGGCTCGCTCCTTAACATGACACTCTACATATATACAGTATAGTACTGGCATGGAGTAGGTGTCATCACGTTCTCAACTATTGAGAGCATTTGGGGTGGGCCTAAGACTGCTGCAGGGTTCACAAGCATGGGAACAGAAAAATGGAGAAAGGTACCAAAGTCTTAATTGGACATTTTTATTTTAAATATCATCCACACTGTGAAGTTAATAGAACCAAAGTTATTTCTACCCTCTGCAAAGTTGAATATTCTTAAAGAAAACATTGTGACAGACAGCAAAGATGAGCCATCAACTAAACTTATTTATTAACTATTTATAAAAAATTCTAATTCCTGCCCCTAGAAGAACTTTTTCAAACAGAGGTCTGCATATAAACAGCTGTATAAAGGTCACTGTGGAGGCGGGGTTGTGAATGGAGGCTGGCGCCAAGAAAGGTGAGTAGTAAGGATCTGCATCTGTGCAGCATTGTTCAAACCTATATTTTGCATTGAGCTGGAGAAAGGATAAGGTGGTGAGACACGAATGCTGCAGGATAGCGAGAACTAAGCAATGTTTTGTGTGTCCATGCATGCAAATAAATCTCTTCATTCCTGCCCAAACTAAGGAAAATGCTACAGCCATCAAAGTCTGGGGTTACAAAGATGTAAAATAAGAGAAGGAATGTTGATCTTATTGATCAACACTTTTATAGAGTAAAGAAAGGGGAAATTACAACATTTACAATTGCCACAAAACCAACAAAGATAAATGCAACGAAGAGAAATAGTGGTTAGAGGGTCCGGAAGGCTCTGAGAATTGATCTTGCCTGAAAAACCAAGCTGTCTCCCAGAACACCTATTATGAGCAAGCGAATGAAGCCACTGTTGTCAAATAAAGCAAAACTTGGGCCCTTCTGTTGAAGCTATAAGCATGTACATAATAATTATATGTAAATAAACATTCAAAGGCATGCATTCTTACAAATACATGCACAAATTTGCACAATACACACATACCTGTATTAATGCATCACTAAGCTTCTCCTCATCCACCTCCAAGACCGCATCCCTTATTTCACCATAAGGAATTCGGAATGATCCAAGAAAAATGGCTGTTTGGAGAAAAAAAATAATTTAATCATTAAATAAAATAATTTATTTAGTTGGTATCTTAATTGCTCCTTCTTTTGGCCTGCTGGAAAAAAAAACATTTTCCAATCCAGTTCATACAAAATCCAGTGGAATAAGTAGAATAAGTATATAAATATTTTACTGTGTAACTATGAAAAAAGCCAATTCATTGATGGATTACCTAACCTAGGTTTATAAACTGCCATTTTGTTATAGTACCTTTTGATTTTATTACATCACTCAGCCTTTTTGAGTTTTATCAGCCTTTAAGAGTTTATCAGTGTAGCTCATCTTGACTTGACCATATTTTTCCACTTGTTCTTGTAATAACATTCTAGATTTAGCAAACTTTAATGACATCGCCTGTGCAGACCCAGATTTGATAATAGATTTTAGTAATCTTTCCTCCAAATTAATTTATAGCATTATATTATATATATTATTATATTATTATACCTATTTCTAATAAATGTGAGTGACTTCTCTGGCTGACCTAATTTCCTTCAAAGAATTTGTGTCTTTTTTTTCCTACAAGACCACATGAGGAAAAACTATTTTATCTTGAGCATACACAGAACCTTACTAAGTCTCAAGGTACAGAAAAACAGAGCAAAAATGCAGCCATGCTTTACAAAGTCATAAAAGGGTCAGCAGGAATGTTACATCCTGTCATTGTGCAGGTGGGAAGGGATGTAAGGGTTTAGTACCAGAGGAAGAAGTGAAATACAGTAACAGTTCATTGACAGTGACTGAAAAAAGGACAAATTTAATCTTCTCTCTCACCAAGTCCTATGGGGCCATTAAGCTTGTGGGAGTGTTGGATGTCTCTACACTCTTTCAAACAAGCTGTGATATTTGCAGAAAAGAATTTCACTGTTTGGTATTGTATATCTGACAAAACAAATACTTTTGTTTTAGATAGTGCTTTCGGTGCAGACACAAGTGGCAGCCTGTCCAGTAGCTCAAGATCAATAAAGTAAGTAATTAAGTAAGTAAGTAAGTAATCAATCAATTATGTAATGAAAGGCCAATATCATCATGATTCCTTATGTGTAATGGAAAATTTTACAAGATGTTCTGACGTATAACTTTGTGTGTACCTTCTAGAGATTGTTTATAACTAGAGGTTGCTTGTGTGAACAATTAGAAGGACAGAATGTGCTTGAGATGAGGTGGTGAGACTCAAGGCCTACAGTGTGAGCTTAGTCAGGCCTTAGCAAGGTTGCCAGACTGATCAGAATTTGTAATGTAGCCAATGACTGAGTTTTTTTGCTTTGTCTCTGCAGTGTGAACAATGTTTATAGAAAATAGGTGTCTTGTTTGCAAGGTTTCGGAAAACCAGTCACCAATAGCTGACTAGCTCAGCATAGAGACTCTCTGGCATGAAAAGCAGGTCAAAGGGAACGAAGCCACCAAAAAGAGAAAATATAAATAAAAATAAAAACATGCTTTCTAACACAGAGACTGCCAACAGTGAAATACTGAACACTGAAATATTCATGTGCAACAGTAAATCTAAAAACAAACCCAGTAAATGCACTGAAGTTTAATCACTGCACCCAATGTGAATGTTATAAAAATTAATTATGGTCCTGAGTCTGTGTCATAGTTGTTGTAGTGTATGCCTGAATGTGCGTTTTAGCCTGAGAAAGTTAAATTCATTAAAAATTGCATTAATGCAAACTAAGAAAGTTGGTGAATTAGACAGCATTTAATATGTGGAAATCAGAAGCAGAAATAAGGTCAAGGCAAACTAATCTAAAGCAATTATCCACACAAAATACACAGAATGCAGCTCAAGGCTCACAAAACCTCCAGTGTCTTTCAGGCAATCCTGACCTGGATGGACCACCTTCTTGACCATGTCTGGAGGCAGCTAAAGCACATCCAACAACTGCTGGCCTATGGTCCACTAGCAGTGCTAGCAGTGAGACATCCGCTCTACCCACGTATGCCTAGGCAGGAGGGTCCGTTCACACCATCAGTCGCAGCATGCCCGCACCAACAAGAAAAGCATAGGCTTAAGCCAGATTCATCTATAAGTGGCAATCATCTTCTGGCATTAATGATGAGGATGTTCTAGTCCTGGAATGATTTGATAATAAAGCACAAGTTTACAGCGCGATCAAAAAGCCCATAGTGGAAGTAGCAGAACCTGTTGGTGAACCGATGTTAGTACACCACCTGTCAAAAATGAAGGACATTGAGTTGGCTCACGATCATCTCCCCGATTCGAGCGAGATCGGAGGAGAGAAGTTTGCCATGGAGTTGAGCAATTCTGCAGGGAATTCCACCCCAATTCACATGAATTGAGGTGCCTGCCAGGATGAAAATTAGAGGGTGATATCACCCAAATCAGGTACAACTGATCTGATGGACATTTGTGTGCATGACAATAAAAGATATTCCCCTTACAGTAATTTCATAACTCAACTTCAAGACTTATGTGTCAAAGCCTTCCCTGAGAAAATGGACATGGCTAAAACATACAAGCGAACAAGACAGGGATAACAGTTTCCCTCATAGAAATGCTTTTTGAGTGGACTGAACCCAGAAATATCTGACAAAGTGAAAAGCCTATGCATCACATGGGACACAAGGAATTTGAAATTGGGAACAAACACAATCTGCAGACCTACTGTAATTACAACTCTGTATGGATTGAAAGTGTCTACAAATCAGAAAATTGAGTTTCAAGGCATTAAGTCTAACCCCAGACTATGTGTGAAACCCAACATCACTGTAGTTAGTTCAGTAAGCCAAGCTCTTATAGATAAGGCCAGCACTGTTACTAACCCTACTGTACATACACACCATACATGAACATGCATGATCTGCACTGCACAGCTCACATATATATGGAGACACCATAAACAAGAATGGTCTGAGAAGTGGAGAGAAGCTGTTAATGTAAAAATTTGTATTAGTAAGATCACAGGTGTACTATAAAAGTATATATTTCTAGTACATGAAAGGACAAAGAAAAATCACCCATATGCAATAAAAGTCTTACACAATTATCAAAGTTTGTAGACAAGAAATGGAAGATTTAACATTCAGTGGTGGCCAAAGTGTGTAAAAACTCATGATTGTAAACCTAACTTTTGTTTTCCACTGAATCTTACAGCAGAAATATGAAAGCTTATACCTGGACCTTATACCTAATGCCAATGGCAAGCACAGGTGTATTATAAGTTATTCATGGATGTATTATAAGAAATTCCCCAAATCCAACCAGGAAGCAAGTATTTTTCCATAGAATGCTTGGCAAATGCATTTTTCAATGTACCGGTTCATTCAGATTTTGGTTTGTGTTATATTTTAATGGAAATTATATTATGAATCTTCAACCATATGAAGCTTGAAAACTGCAATTTGTACAGCAACATGTAAAAATCTTGTGGCATATGAAATCAGAACAAAGTAAAAGCATGCAACAAAACTGCGTTGCAGCTGTATAGAACATTCTAAAACCAAAGACAAAGAAACAGCTTATGTCCGAACATGTGCTCATAAAAATAATGTTTTATAGCCAATTATGCTATCCACAAGGCTCCTCTCAGTTCAATAGTTTGTGGGAAGATTCTATGCACTTATTTGGACACCTGAAGCAGAAAAGAAATTTGTAGATTTGAAGCTAGCCTTACAAACCACACCCACATTAGGTATCCCATATCCAAACCATTCACTCAGAGAGTAGACTTCAATATTATTGCAAGATCATGGTACGACTGGTAACCTATTTTCCAGCTAAACTGGATCCAGTGTTTAAGAGCTGTATCAGCTGCCAAAAAAACAGTGAATGCTTCTAGAGATATTTTAGGGTACAGTGAACTTGCCCTTTAAGTTCCAAGTGCAGCATCACTACTTCTTAAACAAAAAACAAACTTACATGACAGCAGCCACATGGTAGAGATACAATGCAGTTCTACTTTAAAAGTAAATGTAAAAGGTGAAACGCAGTACTAAACAATAGCTGATGGAGAACAGCCCAATTGTGTAGCAGTTGTAAATTAAATTTTCAGCCACAGATCCAATTTGCAGGAGACATGGTTGCAAAATCGAGACCTTGAACTGTTTGTGGATGGATCAGCCTTCAGAAACCAGAAAACATGCTGTAGCCACATAGGATATGCTGTATTCACAGAACATGAAATAGTGAGCCATTACCTGGACACCTCTCTGAAGAGGCAGCAGAACTTATCACCTTAAAAGAAGCATGCAAATTAGCACAAGGCAAAACTGGTATCACTTATACTGATAGAAGGTATGCATTCGGAGTAGTACATGATTGTGGCATTTTATGGCTTTGGTAAATCGATAGCACAGTGGTATGATTTCTGAACTCCTATGTGCAGTCCTATTACCAAAATCTATTGTCACATGTAAATATGAAGCACATATGGGGAAAAATTATTCCATCTGGGTTTGGTACAGCCCCAATGACAAACCCTGTTTGCCAAAGAAAATGTTTCTGATCTTCTGTGTACATGACTACAGATTAATTTAGCAATTTGCTATACAGGGACCAAATGCCCTGGAGACTCAAGGCCTGAACCAACTTAGTCATTTCCACCTTACTGGATCAGGATTTGTAATGTATTTATTTATTTATTTTTGCTTTGTCTCTGCATTATAACCATTTTTATAAAAACTCAGTGTAATGATTGATCGGGACCCTTCCTTTCTGAGATTTCTTGGAGTGTTGGGTCATGCTGCATGGCAATACAATAAATTGTGTACTTTATTTTTACTCTTACCTGTGCCTACCAGTGTGCTATTTTACTTACACAGATTTTGGGCCGTTTTGGCGTCAAGGATTCTCAACTCTTTCGCTTTTTTCTTAAATTGTGCCATTCTTTTTTCTGTTTCCTCTGCATCATTTTTCACTGTAAGACAAAGAAAAGACAGAAAATAATTATTGGCAATGTCACAAGGAATATTTAAAAGATACATAACACTATTATGTAATTTAAAAATAAAACAGAAAATCTTGAAGCAGGATGATGAACCATTGCAAAACCTGCAATTCAAATGATATTTCTGACTTTTCAAAACAAATCAAACCAAAAGGCTTTTTACATAGTAGTTTGCATTTACATTTATTTGAGTTTTTACCTTTACATTTAGAAAATGAAAGTAAAGTCACACTTTGGAATCAATAGCAGAAATCCATGAACTTGTTCATTTCCATTTTCATTTCCAGCATTTGGCAGACGCCCTTATCCAGACTGACCTCAGTCAGTCCGGATCGGGAACAGAATCTCCAGCACCACCACACTAACCACTTAGGCCCCTCAGAGCTGCGTGCTCAGCCCACTGCTGTTTACCTTGCTGACTCACCACTGTGCAGCAATGATCGAACCATATCATCAAGTTCACCGATGACACAACCGTGGTGGGTCTCATCAGCAAGAACGATGAGTCAGCAAACAGAGAGGAGGTGCAACAGCTAACTGCCTGGTGTAGAACCAACAACCTGCCTCTGAATGTTGATAAAACTAAAGAGATGGTTGTTGACTTCAGGAGAGCACAGAATGACCACTCTCCATCTGTAGAGATCATCAAGAGCACCAAATTTCTTGGTGTTCATCTAGCAGTGAACTTCACCTGGTCACTCAACACCAGCTCCATCACCAAGAAAGCCCAGCAGCGTCTCTACTTCTTACGAAGGCTGAGAAAAGCCCATCTACCCCCATCCTGACTACGCTTTACAGAGGGGCCACTGAGAGCATGCTGAGCAGATGCTTCACAGTCTGTTTGGGAACTGCACCATCTCAGACCCTGCAGCGGATAGTGAGAACAGCTGAGAAGATCATTGGAGTCTCTCTTCCCTCTGTTATGGACATTTACACCACATGCTGCATCCACAAAGTCAACAGCATTGTGGATGACCCCACACACCCCTCACACACTCTCTTCACCCTGCTGCCATCTGGAAAAAGGTACCAAAGCATTCGGGCCCTCACAACCAGACTGTGTAACAGTTTCTTTCCACAAGCCATCAGACTCCTCAATAACTGAATGGAACTGTACTGAGCAAAACACTTACACATACACATCAACTGTATGGACTGCACAGACCTACACCAATTACACACTCTTCCATTATACTGTACATCCATCAAACTGTTTATATTATGTTTTGCACATTCTGTCTCTCATTTCAGTTGATTGTTGTTTTGCACAATACATTGCATTACCTCATGCAATTGCTGCTATAATACTGTGTTCATTCCAGTATTCCAGTCTGGACACGCGATATCGATTGAACATACAGTATTTACACTGTTTTGTTTTTTTTTGCTTACAATGGACTTACAATGGACAGGACAGAAGGGCTATCCTGTGTATTGATCATTTGCTTCCTTTACAGATAAGCCATAATGTTAACTACAGGTGGGGAACAGGAACAATGTAATCAGCTATTTGGTTACCCCTTTACTTTTATATGTTAATTACAGGTTGGGCACAGGAACATCAGACATTGATGAATGTCAGTCGTTGATTATGCATGAAAGAACTAGACCCAAATCCCTTCAATATGCAGGTTGCTGTTGCATGATTTCTGCACTGTATCAGTGTCTGGCAACAGTAGACATGTACACAGCCACACGGATAAGGCTATCTAGCTAATAGTTCTACCTTATTGTAAGCTTCCACTCAGAAATACTACTCATTGGGTGTCATATTATTCTGTATAATAATTTTTTTGGGCATATTCATGAAAAGTCACTTGCCAAATGTAGTGTCTATGAACAGAATTTCACATTTGGTAGACTGAAAAAAGTCTGACTATAATTTCAAGAATGTAGACCCAATTAACCTTAAGTAAGAGCTGGAAAATAGAAGGCCTGTGACATACCAATCAGTAATTGGGGGATACAGAACTTGTCTCAGGTTGTCCACAAGGATAACTTGAGATTGGCCAGTGCCTCTAGTGGGATGGATTAGCCAGAGAAGTAAAAACTTCTTTAAAAAAAAAAAAAAAAAAAAGTTAAAAACCCCTTACTAGAATGAATCAGAAAGCTGGCAACACTGGAGGTCTTGTCTTTTTTGTCTCATCTTTTTCATCTATATTTAACTAGTCATGGCATGACTTTTCTTTAAATTTTATTTTCTTTAAACTTTTATTATTGATATATTTTTATTTATTACTGGCAAGTCTTTTTTAATTAGACAATTAAGATCAACTTCTCTTGATCTCCAACACAACTTTGCCATTACCTCCTAACACCACTCTTTCCACAAAACTAAAGCAACACAAGTATGAGTCCACCCAACTCTGTTGCATTAAAAGTTACATTCCAGTAATAATAATATTCCATAATCCTTAAGATTTTGTAAAATCCACTACAGCTACATTTCTTGTGTCATTATTTTCTGTTTATTTATGTGTTTGTAAATTTACAGAACATTTACAACATTTGGCAGATGCTGACTGACATTTTTCTCTCATTTTATGCAATTGAGCAATTGACTGTTAAGAGCCTTGCTCAGGGGCCCAGCATTGGCATCTAGGTGGACCTAGAATTTCGAACTTGCAACCTCCCGATCAGTAGTCCATTACCTTATCCAGAAGCCGTGGATGACTGCTAAAGTGCATGCACTGCTGAAGACTAAAGACCTATCCTTCAGAACAGGGGACAGGGCACCCTAAGAACAGCAAGGGCCAAACTGTACCGAGCCATTAGAGAAGCAAAGCATGCACATGCCCAAACAATCCACAGCCACTTCCAGAACAGCAGAGACATCCAGCGCATGGGGCAGGGAATACAGGCGATCACGAACTACAAGACATCTTCACCTGCCTGTGATAGTGATGCCTCCCTCCCAGATGCGATGAATGACTTCTATGCTCGGTTTGAGGTGCAGAACAACATAGCGGCAAGAAGAACATCCCTCCCCCCAACAATCAGGTACTCTGTCTATCCATGGCCGATATGAGGAGAACTCTATGTAGAGTTAACCCACGGAAGGCTGGTGGACCAGACAACATTCCTGGCAGGGTGCTCAGGGAATGCACAGGACAGCTAGCAGATGTCTTCAATGACATTATCAACATTTCCCTGAGCAGCGCTGCTGTTCCTACATGCCTCAAGACAACCATCATCGTCCCTGTCAAAAAAGAAATCTACAGTGTCCTGCCTCAATGTCTATCATCCCGTCACACTCACACCCATTGTAATGAAGAGCTTCGAGAAGCTCGCCATGAGGCACATAAATACCTAGTTACCACTGTGGGTTGTGCTGGATGGCGCTTTTGGTTGGCCCATCAAGCATAGCTGTTAGAAGAACAAAGAATCACTAAGTGAGTCTTCTTCCAGACTTGTTGACATCACAGAGAACAGGGGTGGCTGGTAACCATAGGAAGCCTGGAAAGGGGACAGGCCCATGGCAGCAAATGGCAGGGAGTTGTGGGCGTATACCAGCCATATCAGATTGGCCGACCAGGATGCAGGATTTTAGAGGCAAATGATTCGGAGTCCTCTGACGATACTGCCGATACACAACAAATGTTGCTGAATGTAGCAGGCAAGTGGAGAACTAGCGAAACTATAGATTTTACACATTCAAATGCCTCGTTTGTCTAAGCTGTGCAGTGGCCATGCTACATCTTGCTAGGAAAAGGAGGAATGGGCTACAGGTGTAGTATTAATGCAAACATAGTTCTCCAGCTGACATTTGATGTTGGATACTGTGATACAGTATATAGATGGGGGACAGAGTGGTGGTGGTGGCACTCATTTTTTGTCATTTTGTCAATGTCATTTCCTAAAGTAAATTTATGATGATTTGAAGTTGTGTAAAATACTTATTTGTGTTGTGATTTTAAATTTGACATACAACTAGTAGTAAAGACACCTGCTATAGAGCTGTGTCACTGGCAGTAGAAGAAGAAATAGTAAATAATGAATAAAATATTAAGGAAATCTGAAACAGCTAAATATTACTGGCAATCAGGCAGAACATTATGGTAACCTTCCTAATATTGTGTTAGTCTCCTTTTTGCTGCCAAAGCATCCCTGTCCTTTTAAGGCATGGACTCCACTAGACCCCTGAAGGTGTGGTATCTGGCACCAAGATGTTAGCAGCAGTTCCAAGTCCTGCAAGTTACAAGGTAGGGTCTCAATGGATCAGACTTGTTTGTTCAGCACATCCCACAGATGCTTAATTAGAATGAGATCTGAGGACCAAGTCAACACCTCAGGGGCAAGCTTTGTGGCAGGGTGCGTTATATTGCTGAAAGAGGCCACAGCCATCAGATCTTACCATTTCTATGAAAAAGTGTACATGATCTGCAGCAATGCTAAGGTAGGTGGTATGTGTAAAAGTAACATTCACATGGATGGCAGAACCCAAGGTTTCCCAGCAGACCATTGCCCAAAGCATCACACTGCTTCTGCTGGCTAGCCAACTTCCCATAGTGCATCCTGGTGCCATGTGTTCCCCAGGTGAGCCACGCACGATTTATCAGACCAGATATATCTGTACATTTTCCCATTCATCCTTCCTTCAATTATATAAAGTTTGCCAGTACCATATGCTGAAAAACAGCCCCACACCATGATGTTGCCACCTCCAAACTTTACTTTTGGTATGGTGTTTTTGGGGTGATTTGCAGTGCCATTTCTCCTCCAAACATGGTGTGTATTATGGCATCCAAAGAGTTCAATTTTGGTCTCATCTGACCAGACTATATTCTCCCAGTATTTCACAGGCTTGTCCAAATGTTGTGCAGCAAACTTTAAACGAGCTTCAACATGTCTTTTCTTCAGCAGTGGAGTCTTGCGTGGTGAGCGTGCATACAGGCCATGGCAGTTGAGTGCATTCCTTATTGTTTTCTTTGAAACAACTGTACCTGCTGATTCCAGGTCTTTCTGAAGCTGCCCACAAGTGATCCTTGGCTCTTGGACAACACTTCTGATAATTCTTTTCACTCCTCTGTCAGAAATCTTGTGAGGAATAGCTGGTCGTGGCCTGTTTATGGTGAAATGATGCTCTTTCCACTTACAGATTATGGACGGAACAGTGCTCACTGGAACATTCAGAAGTTTTGAAATCCTTCTGTAACCAATGCCATCAGAATGTTTTGCAACAATAAGGTTGCGAAGGTCTTGAGAGAGTTCTTTGCTTTTACCCATCATGAGATGTTTCTTGTGTGATACCTTGGTAATGAGACCTTTTTATAGGCAATCAGTTTGGACAGAACCAGCTGATATTAATTTGCATTGACAAGGGGCAGGATTGCTTTCTAATTACTGATTGTCTTGGCTTTCCATGCCTTTTTGCACCTCCCTTTCTTCATGTGTTCAATACTTTGTCCCTGTGTCATTTAACATTATTAAACATAACTTAATTTACGGACATCTATGGTTTGATTTCTTTGCATGTTTGGATTGAATGGGTTGTTACCAACATCTGGTGAAAATTTCATGTCAATAGCAGCTTTAGAAATAAATTTACTAAGAAAAATGGTGACGCGTTCAATACTTATTTTACCCGCTGTATCTTACCCACTAAAATGTGCCGTGACGAAAAGAAAATCTGTCTTATTCACTTCACCTGTCAGTGTTATGCCTGATCAATGTAATTTTGTTAACTTTGTTAAATTTTTTTAGTAAG